>NC_043024.1:4605871-4725041 GCF_006345805.1 Octopus sinensis
TTCACATTCATGTGCACAGTTAAACACACTTACATACAAACAGTCACGCATGCATAATACAGAACGGAACACATAAATGAAGGATGCATTACTTAGTATATATTACATCTAGAGAATTTTGATTAATAAGTCAAATATGCAAATTATAAAGATAATTAATTGCTTTACTAAACAGTGTTGTAAAGGTGAAAAAATAAATTTGGGAAAAAAATACACGCCAAAACTAATTAATAAAGGATAATTAGGGAAGGATTGACACAAAATAATAATTTTTTCTGTCTCTTTTTTTCTGATAAATGCATCTTAATAAGTGAGAAGAATTGCATATATCTGAACTATTTCAAAGAAAAGCATAAATTTAATGTTTAAAATAGCTTTAACCAAGGAATGAGATCCAACATTTCTTCACTTTTTCCAGAATTTCTTCTCTTTATTTTTTTTTTTGCGAAATACGGAGTTTATGATTCATGTGTGAGTGTGTGTTCTTGATACTCGTTTAGAACAAGTAGTTTTACACCAATTACACTATTTTTTCTTAGTTTAAAGGCCGTGGACTGAAGATGTGAAATTTCCGAAGCCTCTCCCCCACCCCCCTTTCGCGAGCGCGCATTTTTTTCATGATAGTCGTTTAGAGCAAGTTGTTTTACACCTATTACGCTGTTTTTGTTTTTGTTTTTGTGCCCGGTTCAGACGCTTTCGGAAATTCCCGATATAAATATTCCGAGGCCTCTCCCCCACCCCTCTTTCGCGAGAGCGCATTTTTTTTTGTCATATTCGTTTAGAGCAAGTTGTTTTACACATATTACACTATTTTTTTTTTGTTTTGGTGCCCGGGTCAGCTCCTCAGACGCTTTCGGAACTTCCCGATGTGAATTTTCCGAGGCCTCTCCCCCACCCCCCTTCGCGTGCGCGAATTTTTTTTTTCATATTCGTTCATAGGAAGTTGTTTTACACCTATTACACACATTTTTTTTTGATTTTCTGATATTTGTTACGCCCTATATTAACCTATATATATATATATATATATATATATATATATATATACAAAACTTACTTGGAAGAGGATGCGTGACGTATGCTGTGTGTGTGTGTGTGTGTATATATATATGTATGTATTAAGTATGAATGTAGGGAGGTCGGGAGGCATATACAGTAATGCCTCGATATACAAGTTAATTTGTGCAGATGTATACATATATATATATGCATAATATATATATTATATATATGTATGTATTTATGTTGGTATGCCTGTATATATGTGAGATAATAGTTTCAGTATTAAAGTGAAACTATTAAAGTGAAAATATCTTTTACTAGCAGAGATACCCGGCGTTGCTTGTGATACATGCAACTGAAGAATTAGACTTTTCTGTTATATTTTCTCTAACGAACTGGAATATCTATGATTCAAATTTCATCAAAATTGCAGATGAGGGTTCTTTTCCTCTGTACACACCCTAAAAAAATTCTAATCATGACACATGTATCTCATACTACTGATCTTTATACGCAGAATCCAAAATCCCAGTCTTATGGAACCTGTTAAAAGGATTTTGCTCCTATAAAATGGATGACATGGAGCTCTAAAATGTGGGAGTTAAGGCCCCTATTGGGAGTGGGTGTTTTAATGCCAACCAGAGAAGTTGAATTGGTGAGAATCTTTTAAACTTGGTCTTATATGTATTGTTTGAATTTCTTTGAAATAGGAAATATCTGTATGTTCACTGTGTTTGTAAAAGAGAGCAAAGCTACAGGAAACAAAAAGACAAATGATCACAATAAGCAGTCAGTTATTTAAAATTTAAAGATCTTAAATATAAATATATACTTAGCTTTGCGAGGTTTTGTATAGTATATATATATAGTATATATAGAAATTCGGGGTGAGTACTTGATAATTATAAGCACCTGTGTATACCGTTTGGTGGTGTAGGTGGTGGAGTAAATTGATCAAAATAAAATAAAAACATGATGCGAAGGATTCAGCGGTACATATGTTTCGGGCCTTTATTAGACAGATTTATAACAATGCATAATGTATGTCTTCCCACCCACCCACAAGTATAGAAGTATCTTCTCCAACAAAACTATTAGGATTTCCTACTCTACCCTGCCCAACATGAGCTGCCTCATAGCTAAACATAACTATATTAATATTAGAACAGCTAGATCAAGAGCAAACCATAGCGACCAACAGAACCCCCCTCATCCAGACAGTAGACAATATAACCAGACTGGCAGCCATACTACCCAAACAGTTAGTAATAACACCCGCCAACACAACAGTGGAAATACTACACCCATCAACAACCAGGAGGATACCAACGCCCCCACTCGTATTGCAACACCTCCGCCTGGGATTAGCAGCACACGACCGAACAATGCAATGCAATGCAACTGCAGATGTGCATCAGAGTGCCCGCTGCAGGGCGCATGTAGGGCGAAAAACGTAATATACTCATGTGAGGTGAGTACTCAGTTTAACACACTCACCTATATTGGTTGCTCAACCTCCTGGAAATCCAGATACTACAACCACCGGTCCTCGCTGAGACACAGACATAAGGCTAACAGCACCTCCCTCTCTAAAAGAATTTGGGAATTAAAAGACAAATGCATAGGCTTCAAACTCAGATGGTCCATCATCGGATCAGCTGCACCTTATTTAAATAATAGAGCAGGATGCCAACTATGCTGTGTAGAACTCCTTAACATCTTGAAATTCAAAGACAAACACAATCTTATTAACAAAAGGTCAGAGTTCAAACCATCCTGTATACATAAACTTATTAATACTTTCAAATACTACAATGCTTAGGTCTTATACCAACTCCCCCATGCAATTTCCTCCCACCCGGTGCAACCTGTCGGCTCCAGCACATCCCGCTTTCCTATATGTGCGTGTATATGTGTATGTGTGTGTGTGTGCGTATGTATGTGCACATACGTGTACGTATGTGTACATATACATATATATGTACATGTGCGTGTGTGTGTGTGGGTGTGTGTACGTGCATATAGGGTTCCCTGCATTTTTCCTCTATATATACAAATTTTGTCTCCCATATATGACTTCTTTTCCCTAAATATTTCTTCTCCTACACCCATATCCTTCCTATGTAGTCTCTTTAATCCCCTATATCTATACCCTTTCACATTTCTAACTCAGATGTTGAACGCACACCGCCAAACTCCACTTCCCACCCTTCCAATTTTCAGTTCCCCCCGCCCGCCCCTACGTTTAACACACAACTTTAAACTTTACAAAATTATATTTTTATCTTATTTTATTTTATTTTTATTTTTACTTTTATTTTTACTTTTATCCTACTTCCATTTATTTTTATTTTTATTTTTAATTTTATTTTTACTTTTATTCTACTTCCATTTATTCTCATTTTCATTTTCATCCCTTACCTAACTCTTATAATTTTTATAATTCTTATACTTCATTTCTAACTATTACATTGTATTTCTTATTTTATACTGTATTTTTTATTTCTAATCTTTACCCTTACCCTCATTCTTACCCCTAACTTATCGCTTTACACCTCTATATATGTTTATTTACTTACCTATGGATCCACCTTTTGAATATACGAGCGTCCGCGTACGTGTGTATACGCATGCATACATATGCACGCGCATATATGTACATGCATACTTCGATATCTTATGGCTATACCCATGTGCGCGTGTGTCTCTGTGTGTGTATATGAGTGTATATATGCACGCACATACGGACACACAGCCGTGTGTGCGTGCGCGTATTGACATGAGTACGGGATTCTTTACATAAGTTCTTATACACATCCTTTAATATCTTATACCTGGACCTAGAAGCGTGGGCATATACGTGTGTGTATGTGGTGATGGGCGCGCGTATATACATGTGAGCGTGTACGCGCGTAATGTCCGTGTATATATGCGGATATTCTGTTGTATGTATGTGTGTGTACGCGCGTGCGTGTGGGTGCGTGTGTGTTTATGTACGTGTTTACACGCGAGTGCGTGTGTATGCTTATAGGCTTGGAGGCGTATATGTACGCGTGTATGTGGGTGTATATATCCATGATGATATGTATGTACTAGAAGTCCATTTAATTCAAGGAACCAGATTAAATGCTCATCAGCTCTGATTTACAACGCATTAAGTCCCCAGACGAAACTGTTGATGTACTGACAATTCTACAACTAAATTTTATCAATCTCCTGACCACCATGCTTGGTCCATAACCTCTATACATCCCTTATCTTTACATTCTTTTACACTTTTATCATGTTTTTATCAGGTTTTTTTACTTTTATTTCTATTTCTATTTTTACTTTATATTTCTTTATACCCCCTTTACATCTACTTACAACCCTTTATCCTCTACATTTTTATATTATTCTATACTTACACTTTTTATACATTTTTTATCCCTCGTCCCGAACTCTCGCCCCTCCATCTTCACCTCTATATATGTATTTATTTATTTACATTACATCAACATCCAATTTTCCTCATTCTACATTGAGAGAAGAAAGAGATGGACGCTTCAACTCTATGCTGCTGCCGCATTATGTCGTACGTGAATGAGAGGATTTGCATCCCCAACCAAGAATTTTTGTGGAAGCTGTTGTGCGCGGCTGAAGAAGGCCACGGACATACATTATGCATTGTTATAAATCTGTCTAATAAAGGCCCGAAACATATGTACCGCTGAATCCTTCGCATCATGTTTTTATTTTATTTTGATCAATTTATAGTATATATATATACTATACATATATATTTACATATTTTGTATATATATATATATATATCAAAATACATGTATTATATTTTTTGTATATATATATATATAATATATATATATATCAAAATACATATATATATATATATAAATATATAGTATATATATATTATGTGTATATATATATATATATATATATAATATATATATATATATATATACGCCAACTCTGTAATGGGATACTTAGAACAACAACTCTACCAAGAGGTGGAGGTAAACTATGGCACTGGATTTAGAAAGTATATTGAAAGGCATGGAAGAGATACCTAGACAACTGCTTCATAATCTGGACAGAATCTCTAAATACTCTGGAAGAGTTCAATATCCTCCTGAACAACCTACACCCATCTCTCCAATTTACAAAGGAGATGAGTAGTACCAAATTACCATTCCTAGATATAATGGTAATTAAAAAAGACACCACCATCACCACAGATATATACTATAAACACACAGACACACATCAATACCTAAATTTTAAGTCGTGCCATCCACCACATACAAAACGCAACATGCCATACTGCCTAGCCAGAAGAATTTGTACCATTATAGAAGATGCAAATATCAGGAACAAACGCCTAACAGAACTAAGAGAATTTTTGCTCAAACAAAAATATCCATCTCTACTTATAGAAAATGGCATACAGCGGGCTATAAAAATACCCATACAACAACTTAGGACAACCCAAGGAAGAGGAAAACAAGAACAAGTCATACCATTCATAGTGACACACAACCCATGTCACCAGAATATCTTCAACATTGCCAAAGCAAACCTACCAATCATTGCCCAAAGTAATGAATTAAAAGACATAATCACGGATAGAGCTATGGTGCTTTAATAAAAGACAGCCTAAAAACTTGAAAACATTACTAACAAAGGCAAAATTTGACCTTAGCAACAAAGACCAAACATTCACGGTATCTAAATGCAATGATAGCCGATGTGGCACATGCCAATTCATACATACCGGTCAATATATAAACACAAAAACTGGGAAAATATTCACAAACGCGAATATGAACTGCAAAAGCAGAAATTTAATTTACTGCATCAAATGCCCAAATTGTGAAGAAATATATGTAGGTCAGACGGGAAACGCACTATTAGAACGCTCACGTGTACACCGGCAACAGATTAGAGACCCAGAGGTCCGTCAGATACCCTTGAGTAACCACCTAGCAACATGTGGCCGGAAAATGTATATAATATTTCCGTTCTACAAATTACACAGCCCAAGTGAAATCGAGAGGAGAATCAGAGAAAAGAATTTTATTGATAAATTCGAACCCAATACTTAGAGTTATTACTTCCACTGCTACGACCATGAACACTAACAACAACAACAATACTAAAAGTGATCAAGATGAAGATAGCAGGAAAATTATCTTATTTAGGGTTAGAAGTTCTATTGCCACCACCATCACCACTAGCAACAATAATTAAGGTGCTGACAATGATGATGATGACAATTGAAATATAAAAATATAAAAATCTCTGACAAAGGATATTTACAACATTTCTAAAAATAACCCAACAATTGCTGCTTCAGCCAGGGTCAAGATACAGGACTCTTGACATGTCCAACAAAGCGTGATGTCTAAACCAATCAGCTTAAGTAATTGAGTGATACTACACACTCATTGGTCAGAATACAGTTTGCAAAACCTAGCACTCTGGATCCTACCCAGCTGTATTTATAGCACAGAATCAATCATCTTGCTACAGTCAAAAATTGTGAAGCATGACTGTCAACACTACTACATGAACCCGAAGATTGCAGAATTCAATGCATGAAAGTACTAGTTCAATCAGAATGAACATTTAACATTCTACTATTTCATTTTATTTTATTCAATTATAATATATTATCTTATAATATATCATTATAAGATTGTAAATAAAACGTGAAAATCAGACAAGGTTGGAATTCCTTTTATTAATATATATATATATATATATATTGTATATACATATATATATTTTGTATATATATATATATACTATACATATATATATGTATGTATATGCATAAATACATATATATACATACGTGTATATATATATATATATATATAGTATATATATATATATATCTATGTATGTATAAGCATAAATACATATATATATATAGTATATATATATATATATATATATGTATGTATGAACATAAATACATATATATACATACGCGTATATTTATGCAAGCTGCCGCATAGACACATGCACAGCAACAAACAAAAAGAAACAGCTCCAATAATGGACATGGTCAAGAACCAGTGAAGAGGTTGCAAGAATGAAGGAATACTTTAGAAAATAAATAAATGAACGGTCCTCAAAAGTAACCCCCGAATTGTTTTCCCACAAAATTCCTACCTTCTCGGAATCTATATCGTCCGAGGTATATTTGTAGAAAATTTCATTTAAAAATATGACATCTATTTTCTTGAAAGTTAAGAAGAATTGAAGTTGACGCCGCTGAATTTCCCGAAACTCCTCACACCAAAAGCACTTTCCTACAAAAGTTTTGTATATTCGGAATCTACATACTATAACAAATATTCGTAGAATATTTAATTAAAGTTACGATCATCCAAAGTGGTGGGGCATGAATCTGTAGTTATGCCGGTTCTCTGTTCATTTTACTCGTTAATCACAACGTTTTCTTCTCATTTTACAAATAAATTTCCTCTATATCACATCTAACAGCTGATAATAGGTTTTCAGAAACAACAAACCAACATTTCAGTTTGGAAGTTATTATTTAAGACGAGGAAATATATTTTTCCTAAACTTTTTATGTTTTCGCTTCGAAATAATTACTGTGACACCGAGAAGTTCACAGAATTCTATTAATTACATTGTTATTAGTAGTATTAATATCATCATTGTCAACTTACTGTATTCAGACAAAAACTGCAAATCACAGACCGATAACTAATTAGTCTAATTAATAATAATGATGTTAATTTCAAAGCACCTTGCACACACGGGAAGCCAGTAAGTGTATGACGTCATCAAGAGTGAAAGCGCGCTGTTTCGTGGCCGACCTATCGACGGCCGGAATGAACTATTATAGAAGTTATTTCCCTTCGTTTCATAGTAGTTCTCTAATTCTCTCCTAGATGGCTCTACTGATTGGTGGGATTCCCTCCAGTATCCCCCTCAGTTTTATTCTATTAATATCTGTATTGTGTGTTAAGGCGCTCATTTGAGGGAATGATTTGCCACAGATCTCGCACTGATATATCTTCTCTCCTGTAAGAATATATTTCTGTTTAGCTAAAACGCTAAATAGAAAATCTCGCAGTGATAAAATCTTTATTATGATCCTGAGATCGAACATAAAAAACGACATAACAGTACAAAGAATTACTAAAATGGGATCTTTTCCTTTTGAACAGCAGTTTTCAACACAATTTCTAGTTAACTAAACACTTTTAAACTTCGTATACTGGTTCAATGTGTCAAAATAAAACTTTTTTTTCTCTTGGCTTTCTTGAGAAAATTGCAATTTGTAAGTTTAACGTAGTTTAATTTTTCGAATTTTAACCAATCCTATGCCCTCTATTGAGCTAAAATCATTTGCTGCGTCTAAAACAGACAACATCCTGTCACTAAACTTTCAACTGCAGAATGCATTTCCTAATGTCAACCCTTCTACAGAGTGCACTGGGTGTCATTTTCTCTTTTTTATGTGACAACAAAACCGACAGGGTCCCCAAGGACCTTGCAAGACAAAATAGCTCAAAACTGGCAGGGAGGAAGGTAGTATTGAAGGGACGTCACCTTGTGCCAGTTGACAGGTTTAAGGTAGAAAGGGAACAGGGTCCAGATATAGAGCAAAAAAAACAAGCACAAAATAAATATTTTATTCATTATTCTTTATTAAGAAATTCCTATAACTGATGAAAGGAAAAAGCCTGTGTTTTAGCAGACCAATTAGTGTTAATTATTGTTATGACTTAATAAATTTTGACATTGAGACAGTAACACGTCTCTGTGAATAGCCACATGTTTATGCATGTGGCTTTTTCGAGAGAATCATTTGCCACACATGTCACACTGACATGGCTACTCTCATGTAGGGATTTGTTCATGGACAGTTAAGTTAGGTCTATGAGAGAATGCTTTAACACAGACACGACCATTACATAGGTTGTGTCTGGTATGAAGATTTTCGTGTGTAGTTACAACACCATTTGCAAAAAATGAATTACAACAACTAATGCGGGATTATGGCTTCTCTACTCCATGTGTATGCGTGTGTCTATTCAACTGATGCCTTTGAGAAAATGACTCACCACAGATCTCACAATGATAAGGTTTCTCACCAGTATGAAGGCGATTGTGAGTAAACAAATGACTATTTCGAGAGAATGATTTACCACAATTATCACACTGATATGGTTTCTCTCCTGTATGTGTACGCTTGTGAGTAACCAATTCACTATTACGAAAGAATGATTTACCACAGATATCACAATGGTATGGCCTCTCTCCGGTATCAATACGTTTATTATATCTTCTTAGTGTTCCATGCTCTAGATCTGTGCATCTTTTCTCAGGCAGCTTGCAACTGTGTCTCTTGTGAATCCATAGTTTAGGCTAAATTAATCCTTAGAAACAAATATCAATCTCTTAAGTGAGAAGACGATAAATAATTGCACAGAAGTGCAAGTGTTGAGTTATGGTCTCAATAAAAAAAAGAAATTCCTTTTCACTATCAACACACCACCACCACCACCACCACCATCACTCTCTCTCTCTGTGCCTTTATTTAATATCAACATCAGAACCACCCCTCTGCTAAGATTATATTTCTAACTCTTCTCTATATCACTACCTTCAGCTAGCTTTTTTAACCATAAAATAACTATTACATTCCCCCCATCACATGTCATGCTTGCTTCTTTCTTAGTCTTTTTGTCTCTCCCTTTTCTTTCTTTCTCTATTTGCCTCACTCTTTGTCTTATCATCTTTTCTCTCTCTACCCCCTTTTCTCTAATAACATGAAAGTGTTACTGACGAGCTAAGTAACAGAATGAGAAGCAGAATTATTATAAGATCACCTTACTCTATTTCTCCCTCCCTTTTCTCCACTTCTGTCCCCACCCCTCATTTATTCCACTAATCTAATGAAAGCATAACAGCTGTACAAACAAGCTGGTTCTTATATATATACATAAATATCATTTTTGTCTGAGGTTTGGATAATATTCTTTGCAGAGTAATTACATATCACATAAGGAGACTGGAAAACAGTTTGATATTATTTATTCAGCATTACATGTGTTTCATTACCTAATAGGAATTACAAACTTTAGACAAAGAGAAAACATGTAAAATATCTCCTATAAGAAATTCTTCATATATACATATATACACGTGTGTGAGTGTGTGTGTGTATGCACAAGTGAGTGTATCTTTGTCCAGACATTATGTGATGTCCGTCATACTTCTGCAGTTCTTCATTTCCAGTCCTCTGCGTAAATTATGTCTCACCAGGAAAAATATTTCCTTGCTTGGAAACAGGTGAGGATTGGTGACAAGAAAGGGTACCCAGCTCAGGAAAATCTCCATCAATGAATTCCATCTGATCCATTGAAGCATGGAAAAGTGAATTTTAAATGATGATGATTATCATCATTGTAGTGATATGGTTCCTCTTCTGTATGAATGCAGTAATGTTTTAATAATTGATCATTTTCATAGATTGACTTAGCACAAATGTCTTAGGGTATGGTTTTATCTTTCATATTAATATGACTGTGTATAATTCTCCATTTCGATAGAATGATTAAGCACTGCTATCACAGTGATATGTTTTCCTTCCTCTGTCAATGCTCTTTTGATTCGTTAATGGATCATTTCAAATGAAAGGCTTACCATTGATATCACATTGATATAGTTTCTTTCTTGTGTAGAGGGTTTTATGAGATACAAACTTGTCCTTCTGAAGGAATGTTCTACAACCAATGTCACTGTGTTATGGATCAACTTCACAACGAATACACTTGTGTTTAATTGAGTGATGTTTTTGTGAGAATGATTTACCACAGATGTCACAGTGGTATGGTTTCTCCCCTGTATGAATACGCTTGTGTGTAGTTAAGTGACTGCTAACAGTGAATGATTTTCCACAGATATCACAGGGATATGGTTTCTCACCTGTATGAATACGTTTGTGTTTAGTTAAGTGACTGCTAACAGTGAATGATTTACCGCAGATATCACAGTGATATGGTTTGTCCCCTGTATGAATACGTTTGTGTTTAGTTAAGTTACTGCCACCAGAGAATGATTTACCACAGATATCACAGTGATATGGTTTGTCCCCTGTATGAATACGTTTATGTTTAGTTAAGCTACTGCCATCAGAGAATGATTTACCGCAGATATCACAGTGATATGGTTTGTCCCCTGTATGAATACGTTTGTGTGCAGTTAAGTTACTGCCACCAGAGAATGATTTACCGCAGATATCACAGTGATATGGTTTGTCCCCTATATGAATACGCTTGTGAATATCTAAGCTATGAGCCTGAGAGAATGATTTACCACAGATATCACAGTGATATGGTTTCTCACCTGTATGAACACGTTTGTGTGCAGTTAAGCTACTGCTTTCAGAGAATGATTTACCACAGATATTACAGGTATATGGCTTCTCTCCTGTATGAATACGTTTATGTTTAGTTAGGCTATTGCCAACAGAGAATGATTTACCACAGATATTACAGGTATATGGTTTCTCTCCTGTATGAATGTGTTTATGTTTAGTTAAGCTACTGCCAACAGAGAATGATTTACCACAGATATTACAGGTATATGGTTTCTCGCCTGTATGAATACGTTTATGTTTAGTTAAGCTACTGCCAACAGAGAATGATTTACCACAGATATTACAGGTATATGGTTTCTCCCCTGTATGAATACGTTTGTGTGTAGTTAGGCAACTGCCATCAGAGAATGATTTACCACAGATATCACAGGGATATGGTTTCTCTCCTGTATGAATATGTATGTGTCGTGTTAAGTGACTGCTACTTAAGAATGATTTACCACAGATACTACAGTGATATGGTGCTTCCTCTGTATGAATTTGTTTGTGTTGATTGAATTTACTTTCTTCTAAGAATGACTCTTTGCAGATGTCACAGTCATACGATGATTTTCCTAATTCTTCCGACATCTCTTCAAGAAAAATAAAACTGAACCTTCAAGTTGTACAGATCAACAACTTTTCAATAATATTTCTTCTCTCACCAAAATATATGGATATTTTGCTTCTTTTTGCTTTTATAGTTTATTCCAAACCAATATCACTTCTCTTATATTTCTTCTGAACGTGATCAATGCCAATATTTAAAAATGTCGCAAATACTCTTTGGAAATCTATCAAAGTATATGTAAAAGAGAAGATTATCTTCTGCACATTTCAGACACAGAAGTAAAGAAATGCTTTCTCTCTCTCAGAGGAAATATTTTACTGTAATTCAGCAATGTTTTCTAGAAGCAGGATTATACGTTTGTAGAATATCTTTGCAGAGTCTTTCAAACATGATACATATTGATGATTCTTTAAAAGTAAAAAATACTTTCCTCCTTCCACTCCTCTTCCTTTATTTTTGCGAAGCGAGTGGTTGCTTTTATGTCTGTAGCCTTGCTAAATAGTTTAAATTTGGAAAATTTAAAGTATTTATATACCCTTTCGTTTTTTTCATCAAAAGCAATGATCTTATCATATTTTTTTAAAGACTTTTTCACATCTTGTTTTATGGGGAGGGGCTTGGCGAACTGTTTTCCAATGAATACAGTGCCATGGGGGTAGGGCTGGGGAATTTGCTTTGTGTGTATGTCTGTGGTGCTTGCTGATTTTTTCCTTGTTTGGGGAGGGGAGTCCAGGGTGTTGTCTTTTTTTCTTTTGTGTGTCACCTGTGTGTAATCCATTTGTTCGATACAATCCTCCGTTTCTGTTTCTTTGCTTGTCGTCGTCTTGTTATCTTTTTCCGCCTTCTCCTCTTCAGTGTTTGAAGCACTTTGAGGAGGGGCTTCGTTGGTTTTCTTTTTTTTTAAGCAGTTCGAGCGGACGTGACCCTTCTCGCCACATTTAAAACACCTAGGTCTGCGCCCCTCCACTGACACTCTCATGGACGTTCCATCCTCGTTGAATATCCTATCGGGCAGGTTCTCCAATATCTTGTTCTCTGCCTGAACGAGGAGTTCCAGCGTCTGTCCCTTCCAGCGTACCTCCTCTTTCCTTCTCATCTGCAGAATCGAAATTTCCCGCTCTACATTGTGCAGGACCGCCGCTGCTACCCACATTATTTCATACCCTCTCGGTATGTCCTCTACCAGCAGTTTAGCTGTTCTTTTTCCCATATACGAGGGTAGCAACATGATATCATCATTTTTCAGGGTCATTGATGACACCTCTCTTGCTACCTCAGCCGAGTCAAAATGTGCTTCAACAGTGGCGCTGCGAGCACCTCGTACGACATGGCGAATTTTGTCCCACACCGGGGACAAGCACTTTTCGACTATCTCGTTTCTAACGTCCATAATTTTTTTTTCTTTGTAGCTATACACTTTGTATATAACTGTTTTTTCCTTTATTTCTTGTACCTTCGCTTGCGGCGGTACAAGTTTGATTTCGTTTCCTTCCATTTTCACCAAGTTCCTAAATTCGAACAGTTGTTCGATCTTGAATTCAACGTCCATCATGGTTCCGCCTACCGCGGCCGAAAAAGACTGTTTTGTTACTTCAGTGTCCTTTAATTCACTTGTTCCCATCGCGGGAAAATCATTCTTCGACGCCAAGTCGAAATCCATTTCTCAAAAATGTTTCAAAAATTACCTCGAAGGTAATAACAATTTTAAACATAGAATTTTCTGCCCCGTAGGGCGAAAATTACCGTTACACAACGGGCACCGTTCAATTAACAATTAACAACAAACAACGATGAGCAAAAAGTCGAACTCTCTCAACAAAAGGCAGCATATTTCTCAAAACGCAGATGAAAGTTCAAGGGAACTAACTCTTTATTTCTATATTATGATTATACAATCGTTACGTAGAAGGACAAATACAGGATATACATGCAAGAAACAGTTAAGAGGGTCGATTAAAAATTTTCCATAACATTTGGATTATTCATTATTAAAAATTCGTCTGTAAATTGTCCTTTACATGACCAATAGAATATTATAACATTACATAAACTTTCGATCTTACCGAAGTTTTAAACCCCGGCAATTTATAAGGCCCCGCAGCTTTTGTTTCCTCTCCTCCCTCCATAGTTAAGCTGGGTTTCTGACACCCACCTTTTTTTCCACTTCCTTCCATCTTTTCTCATACACACCCCGTGGTAAGATCCTCTTTTCCAGCCCCATTTTGCTCTTCAGATGATATCTGAAGTAAGTGAGCAAGCCGGGGCCCGAGACAAAGGATCCTATCGCGACTCCTTCCATTCTTGTTCGCCACATGCATTCTTTTACTACTGCAACCGTGCAGTGAAAACATGCCTCACCTTCCTTCGAGAGTCCAGTTGGCGGTATCATCTTAATCATAGACTCAGCCGACAGCTGTACTCGTCCCCGATGCGATAACACGTGTTCTGCGTAACTTATCAAGTCGGACAACTTCCGACAGTGTACAAAAGCGTGCTGGACGGTTTCATCGTCCAACTCGCACCTTGGACACATCGGTGGCACTGAAATTCCGTGCCGCGATAACTTCTCGCGAACAGGTAAAGCATTCCTATAGCACTGCCAGGCCAGGGATCTTTGGAAATTATCCAAATACCCCGTCCTGAAGGTCTTTTTAAACATGTTGGTAAGCTGGTCTTCGTCAAACTCCAGAGCCCCTCCTAGGACGCCGTCGTTCTTTGCCTCTACCAGCCTTCTATAAAATACCGAGGTGGTATTTCCGCAGCCGGCCTTGCATGCCTTGTGGATCAGCGTGAGTGCCTGTCGGCACTCCTTTTGCCATAAAGTCAGTTTCCATCTTTTGATGCGACCGGGTTTAAAATTCACTAAGGAGGCCGGTCTCGGGAAAAATTCCCCTGCCAGCGGACTCCACACCTTATCATCCTCCAGGTGGTGCCAGAGATGCTTCAGCCTCAACGCATGTCTGCGCATCATCAACCAAGGCATTCCTAACCCACCCTTTAACGGTTCCTGGCAGCAAACGGAGCGCCTCACAAGTGGCTTTCCTCCCTTCCACAAAAAGCGGAAAAGGATTCGCTCCAACTTGCTAAGCCATGAACCGGGGCAAGGGACAACGGTCAGGCGGTAAGTGATTACAGATGCAATGAACATCTGTACCACCTCCACCCTTCCTTTCAAGGACAGAAACCTTCAGGACCAGGTCCGTACTATGGCCTCCACCTTGCTCGTCACCTCACTCCAGTTCCTCTCCGTTTGGGAGTCTGGCCCAAACCAAACTCCTAGCAACTTAACAGGGCCATCCGTCCAGTGTCCCACGACACTGGACGATATCGACTTGCTCCTCCAGGTGCCGAGGCGCAAGCCAACCGACTTGTCCTTGTTAACCTTTGCTCCTGCCATCGCCTCGTATCCTCTGATAGCCTCTTCCACACAAGGTAGCTGGGCCTCATTGGACACGATGAGGGTGACGTCATCCGCATAAGCAGTAACCGTCCTCCCACCTCCGATCTCATCCGAGTTACTTCCCAGCCTCTCCAACTTTCGCAGCAATGGCTCAAGAGCCAACACGTACAAAAGTGGTGACAAGGGGCACCCTTGACGAACTGAACATTCGATCGAAAACGGTTCCGTTAGGTAACCGTTTATCTGGACGGTGGACTTGATGCCGCTATACATAGCGGAGATCCACCCGCGAAATTCAGGGCCCAGTCCAGCCGCTTCGAGGACCGTCGCCAGGTACTCATGGTCTACCCTATCGAACGCTTTACTTTGGTCTAAATGGACCATTACCCCGCCCTTGTCGGTTAATTTACCCACCCTATCTAAGGTGTAGCGTATAAGGTGAAGATTGTCCTGGATCGACCTGCCTGGAATTGCACATGTCTGTGCTCTCCCTACAAGTTTCTCCACGACAACCGTCAACCTTTTTGCCAACACCTTGGCCAAAATCTTTAACTCTACATTAAGTAGAGTTATGGGCCTGTAGTTACTAATGTTATCCCCCTTGCTCGGGTCTTTCTGGATTAGCGTCACCACTCCCCGGCTTACAGAACTGGGAATTCTCCCATTCTGCTGCCAGTTCGTGTAGACGCCTGCCATATTCCCCCGAACAAGTCCGGCATACTTTGGTAAAACTCGTAGGGCAGACCATCCAACCCCGGCGACTTCTCCCCGGCGCATCCGGCCAGTATCCCCTCTATCTCCGCGGGAGTGATCGCTTCTTCACAGCACTCCACCTCACGCCCCGAGAGCCGCGGTCCGCCGGCCAGGAAGTCCTTTAAGGTCCTCCCCCGCTCCGGCGCCACACCACCCCCGAACACGCGGGCGAAATGCTGGTGAAGAAACTTTTGCATCTCCTCCTGTCCATAGATCTTTTGTCCCTGTTCGTCAGTTAAAGACTTGATTGAGGCTTTGTTACCTCTCTGACTCTCCAGTCGACGGGCCCATCCGGCAACGTTAATACCTTCTCGTTTCCCAGCGCGTAGCTTAGCTCTGACTCTGCAACCTTCGTGTTTGGAGTTAAGGTGACGGTACAATACCGTCCTTGCCGCCATCACTCCGGATGCAGAGCCAGCTTCCATTGCCTCGTTTAGATTCTTAACTAAATCGTCCTCTATCCTAGACCTATCTAACCTTAGCTGATTGCTAAATCTAATGGACTCTGAACGAATGGCTCTTTTGAGGGAGTGCCACCATCTATTGTTAATGATGGTGCCACACAATGCCCTCTGTACTAACACCTTAATCCGGGTACGGAAGTCTTCACAATTCAAAATAGCCTTGTTCAGCTTCCAGTACCGGGTCCCTGTCTATGACACTTGTCTAATTGCATCCTACACGTCACAAATTTGTGATCCGTGTAAGGCACAATGTGAAACTGTGGACAACTAAACGTATCCTTATCTCTTTTCTTAATAAATATCCTATCTAAATACGATCTGTGTGAGCCGTCGTTGTTACTCCACGTCCACTGTGGAACGCTCGGCTCATCCAGTCGGTAACGGTCCACTAGATCAAAGCTCTCTAGTAGACCCTTGAGGCTAGGGTTCCCCTTCCTATTGGTTGAGCCAACACTGTCGACCCGCGCTTCAAGGACAGTGTTAAAGTCCCCTACTAGGATTACCGTTTTCGACGTCGCTAAAAAGGGCTCCAGGTTCCGAAAAAAACCCGTCTGTCTACCCTCGTTCGGAGCGTAGACAGCTACCAACCTGAAGGACTGTTTACTTACGTGGGTCACATACAGAACAACCAGCCTGCCTTCTGGGTCCAGAAAGACAGTACTTACCTGCAAGTCCAAGCTCTTCCTGATAAGGACTGCCACGCCTCTGCCTCTTCCTCGGCTAGGAGAAATAAATTTCTCGAACCCATTTAGAAGAGGCGAGAACGCTTGGGCCTCGTTCATCTTGGACTCGGTTGCAATAGCTATGTCTACTCCATGTGTCGTGAGGTCGTTCAGGAAACAAATTTGTTTCCACTTCGTCCCCATTCCACGTACATTCACACAACCCAGCTTAGCCATTGTCGGTGAGAGAAAAAATAAATGAACTTACGGTTGAGAAAGGGAGCATGACAGTTTAAATCTGCCCGCTTCCACTTCTTCCTCCCTTGTGGTCGTAGCTGCAGGGCTCTTAACCGGCGTTGCCACCGGGCTCTGGGTAGGTGTGGTTGCCGGGGTTATAACAAGTTTACCCTCCAGTACTTCTTTTGTTACATCTCTTATCAGTCTATTCTTTAGATGTTCTTGTAGTATTTCCTCCTTCCACTCGTCTTCCTTTATTTTTGCGAAGCGAGTGGTTGCTTTTATGTCTGTAGCCTTGCTAAATAGTTTAAATTTTGAAAATTTATAGTATTTATATACCCTTTCGTTTTTTTCATCAAAAGCAATGATCTTATCATTTTATTTTAAAGACTTTTTTACATCTTGTTTTATGGGGAGGGGCTTGGCGAACTGTTTTCCAATGAATACAGTGCCATGGGGGTAGGGCTGGGGAATTTGCTTTGTGTGTATGTCTGCGGTGCTTGCTGATTTTTTCCTTGTTTGGGGAGGGGAGTCCAGGGTGTTGTCTCTTTTTCTTTTGTGTGTCACCTGTGTGTAATCCATTTGTTCGATACAATCCTCCGTTTCTGTTTCTTTGCTTGTCGTCGTCTTGTTTTCTTTTTCCGCCTTCTCCCCTTCAGTGTTAGAAGCACTTTGAGGAGGGGCTTCGTTGGTTTTCTTTTTTTTTAAGCAGTTCGAGCGGACGTGACCCTTCTCGCCACATTTAAAACACCTAGGTCTGCGCCCCTCCACTGACACTCTCATGGACGTTCCATCTTCGTTAAATATCCTATCGGGCAGGTTCTCCAATATCTTGTTTTCTGCCTGAACGAGGAGTTCCAGCGTACCTCCTCTTTCCTTCTCATCTGCAGAATCGAAATTTCCCGCTCTACATTGTGCAGGACCGCCGCTGCTACCCACATTATATCATACCCTCTCGGTATGTCCTCTACCAGCAGTTTAGCTGTTCTTTTTCCCATATACGAGGGTAGCAGCATGATATCATCATTTTTCAGGGTCAATGATGACACCTCTCTTGCTACCTCAGCCGAGTCAAAATGTGCTTCAACAGTAGCGCTGCGAGCACCTCGAACGACATGGCGAATTTTGTCCCACACCGGGGACAAGCACTTTTCGACCATTTCGTTTCTGACGTCCATAATTTTCTTTTCTTTGTAGCTATACACTTTGTATATAACTGTTTTTTCCTTTATTTCTTGTACCTTCGCTTGCGGCGGTACAAGTTTGATTTCGTTTCCTTCCATTTTCACCAAGTTCCTAAATTCGAACAGTTGTTCGATCTTGAATTCAACGTCCATCATGGTTCCGCCTACCGCGGCCGAAAAAGACTGTTTTGTTACTTCAGTATCCTTTAATTCACTTGTTCCCATCGCGGGAAAATCATTCTTCGACGCCAAGTCGAAATCCATTTCTCAAAAATGTTTCAAAAATTACCTTCGAAGGTAATAACAATATTAAATACAGAATTTTCTGCCCCGTAGGGCGAAAATTACCGTTACACAACGGGCACTGTTCAATTAACAATTAACACAAACAACGATGAGCAAAAAATCGAACTCTCTCGACAAAAGGCAGCAAATTTCTCAAAACGCAGATGAAAGTTCAAGGGGAACTAACTCTTGTCTTGAAATATTAACGGCTTTCCTGATATATATTTGAGTAGCAGTATAACCCGGCGTTGCTCGGTATTAAATTCGGATCATTAAGAGATGAAGTGAGTTATTTCAAACCAAAATAAGTGACAATGATATCACATTTGAGCGAAATCTGCTGAAATTGGCGAAAAGTTTGGCTGATCGCAGGGAATTTGATTGGGAAATACCATAAGGAATCAGTTTATCGATTATTTCTACTAATGGTTTTTTTTTTTTTTTTTTTAAGAACTTAAAGCATTCAAAGATCCCATGAGTCCTAAGTAGTGCTGGTATCAAGTTTGAGCAAAATATGTCAAAATTGGTAAAAGTTATGGTTGAAAATGGGGTGTAGCCAATTTTAGCAGAAACCCTATAAGGAATTAGTTTATCAATTATTTATCCTCATTGAATGGATAACCCGAAATCGATGGTGTTTGGCCTTGGGATTTGTTGATGGACATGGTGAAGCATGGTCTCACCGGACATTGCAATCTGCAGAACTTGACCGGCATGTCTGACCGTGGGGGATAAAGCTGCATCGTTGAAATGAAAACATTTTCACCCCTCCTGCACCCTGTTACAATGGTGGCCTCAATCAAGTGGGGCGTCAGGGAATATGTTTAAAAGGTAGATATTCCAAAATGCAAATTTATGCCATTTCAGTTTTAATGGATTGTAGAAGTAAACCTGCATTCAAACTAATAAACTTACCCAAAAGTTAATAAATTACGAGCAGATTCAATAATTATAATTGCAACTCCTGGACATTAAATCTGTGAGACACACGCTCTTTCTCTCTCTCTCTCTCTCTCTCTCTCTCTCTCTCTCTCTCTCTCTCACACCAATATAGATGTTAATGGCCTAGATAACCAATGTTTTCACCTTGGAGTTCTATCTTGTCAACACAGCTTTGTTTAGTAACGCAGATGTGGAGGCACATGGCCTAATGGTTAGAGCAGCCGACTCGCGGTCGTGGGATCGCGGGTTCGAATCTCAGGCCGGAATTCATGTGGTGGTAGGGGTTTAGGGTAAATAAACAAACAAGAAAACATCAAAACAAACCAAAAAAAAAAAAAAACATATATACATATACATACACACACACAAGATTCCATGCGCTGCCAGGACATCCTCCGTCTATAGCCAGAAAAAAGGCCTTTTCGTTTGTTTTCTTGTTTATTTTGATTTCTGTATTGTATTTTCTTTTTATTTCTCATTTTGTATTTTCCTGTACATGCATTTTTATCTTGTATTTTATTGTGCATTTTTATTGTTACTGTCCTGTTTTTGCTACATTTTTTTCGTGTTCGTTTTACCCCTCTGTAAGAAAATTTTATTTTAATTCTCACGCAGGAAGGCCTAGTTTTGACGAGTCGTGTCCTGTCTTGCCTTCGAAACACGCTTGAGTCTAACTAGCGACAGCTGATGATTGGGGATTTTTCCTTGTGTAGGATGTCCTGTACTTTGTTTTTCTGTTGTAAAAAAATGTTTTTCCCGTCTTCGTTTCTCGTCCAGTTCCACATCTCGGTTTTTCCATTGTAAAAAAATGGCTTTTCCGTTTTCGTTTCTTGTTGAGTTCTACGTCTTGTTGTGGTGTCTTGTACTCTCGTATATATATATTTTTATATATGCATGTATATATACATGTAGATGTAGGTACTTACATATATGTTTGTATGTATGCATATATTTTATTTATTACACTATTGTCTGACAGCGCTTCGTGTCGGGTTCGTTTCGATTCGTCGCTTCGTTCTGTTTCTTCTTCTTCTCCCAGTTCTGTTTTATATATATACATATATATACATAAATATATATATATATATAATATATATATATATATAAATATATATATATATATACCTGAATGATGTACCTACCATGGATGCTGTCCAAAAACTAAAAACTAGTAAAAGAATATATCACACACATTTTATTTGATTTGTGTAAAAAAATCATATCCATTGTTCTAAGAAATAATTTATTTATTTTCTTTAAACAATTCTTTTATTTTATTCTGTAAAATCAATTCATTTGCATACGCGCAAGTCGTTGTAGGATCGACTACTTACGACTAGCTAGCGCCCTCCGGGTCCAGTCTTTGCTAGTAGTACCTATATATATAAGTTGTAAATTGTAATGACGGAGAAGAACTAGCAAAAATAAAGACATTTCTTTTAATGTTTCACACAAATGCCGTTCCATTTCTTCAGTGAACCATCCTCTTTTCGTTTCAGTATTTCGAGTGCACAATCTAAATTTTATATATTCTCTATTTTTCAGAAATTACATCGGAACTTCCCTGCATTTAAATAAATTCTTAGATTTACAAGCCAAAAATAAAGGAAAATGTTGTGTAAACAAGGTATTGCACTGACTCAAAGCAATGTAAGAAATAACCAAAACTGGAACGGAATGTCTAAAAGAAAATAAAACAAAATTATTCGAATGTCAGCCTTACTTTCATATAATTTCGGCTTTGTTTGGTGAGATTCTTTTAATTTAATTATTCAACACGTCAGAATAAGCAAATGTACGTAAAATGACACATATACAATAGAAATGCTTAAATAAATATAATACTCACATAGAAATATACGTATATATATAGAGAGAGTCACCGAGGAAAATGTGAGAATATGATGAAGCAGTGAGGTCTGGAGTCTGAGTGGACAATGACAGCTTCAAGAGAATATCTAGATTTTTAATAGCAAACGTTGATTTATATTTTACAGATGAATTTAATAAAGAATACTGTACGGATTTCTTTACACAGTTAATTATCAAACATGTGTATATTCAATTGGGTTCTCTCTTAAACAAGGAAACAGAATTGGAAAGATTTAGCAATTAACAGACGAGGGGAAATCACTCTATTTCTAATATCCGTTTTTAATTAAGAGCTGAGGTGCTTCACATAAATTCGTAAAAGACTTTCTTGCTCCTGTTTCTTACGCATTTTTATTGCTTGATCGGTTCCACTTGACAACTGATATTTAAGAGAAAACCCAATCAAATATATACACGATTGGTAATTAAATTTCTAAAGAAACAGATGCAGCATTTTTGATTATGTGGACCTGAAAAATATTAATTAACGTTTGTTGTAATGAGGAAGAAATTCTCTTGAAGCTCTCTTTGTCCACTCTGAGTTCAGTTTTCACTACAATATATTCTTCTCACACCTTCCTCGTTAACTCACTCTACATATATACATACATATATATATATATATTTATTGTGTAAGTATTTTATTTATATAAATATTTCTATTATATATGTGTCATGCCATATATCTGATTGTTTCGATGTGTTGACTAAGTTAAAAGGGTACTACTTAAGAAGGGTGCTCCCGGTGCGCGCACTCGCGTATCCGCCCTAGCTAGTCGATCCTTACTTTGTGTTTTTGTTTTATTTACTTTGTGTTTTTGTGTTTTATTTACTTTACTACGTAGTCGTTGTAGGATCGACTAGTCACGACTAGCTAGAGCGGATGCGTGAGTGCGCGCACCTGGACAACTCTAATTAAGTAATACCAGTTAAAAGAAAGAATTTCACTAAACAAATACGATCTATTGCATTTCAGTCTGTTTCAGGGTTAGGGGAAGGGTATCTTTTTTTTCTTCACAAATGTAAATAAACCCAATCTGTTTCTTAACCCTTTCGTTACTATATTTCTGACCAAATTACACCCCTTATGTGTTTCAATTAATTTCTAACGTAATCATAAATTTAGTCTGGTTTCATTAAACAACTATAACTTTTTTATTTATCGATATATTAATCTGATTTTTGGAAGATAATTTAATGAAATATTCTCAACCAATTCTATACTATAATTTTTGTCACAAAGTGACTCTATTTGCAGGTAGATACAGGTAAATTCAACAAAATATAAAATTATTAAAATTTTGTTCAAACATCGCTATAGAAAATATTAGCTAATATTCAATTGGGTATAAACAAAATTTTACGATAGAATTTGTTATTCTGGGTAACTTTCTGATACCCATAATAATATTTATGGCAAAATAGTCTTAATTTCATTTAAGGTTGTGGGAAATAACAAACTATCCTTTCTTTCGTTTTGTTTACGTTTAGCGTAACGGTTCGTTTTCGCTGTAATGATTTCAAATAGGCTCATTCGAAAAAGTAAATAGAAATAGCCTAAGGCTTTTTTTACCCTTCTGGGAAAGTCTGTGGCTTGGTCCAGTTTCTGCAGAAAAATCACCGAAAGAAACAGTTTTTAAATTTTCACTCCATTCAGGTGCCAATTCGTTTTCTTTATCGCTATCGGAGATCTCAGATTCACTGTTTTCACTTTCGGAAAATGAAACATCAAATTCATTATCAAATACCATGTGCTTTTTTTTTTTCAGTCATATAGTTAGATTTATGAAGGTCTTCAGTAGAAAATCCTTCGAATTCTGACTCGCTGCTTGATATAATGAAATTCGTATCCATTTTTTGTCAGAATTACAAATTTTGAAAACACAATAGGAACAAATTTCGGAAAAAAATCTCCCAAAATTCACGGAATTAAAATTACACTTCGATTATTGTACAAAACTGTAGTTGAACTGTTTACGAAGTATAATACGTGTTTTCACGAATGTACTGAAGAGATTTGCTCTGATATTCTCATTTAAATATGAATAGGTAAATTCGGGCGGCTTTGGGCGGTTTGGTTTCATAAACCAAAATTTTTTTCGGGCGGCTTTGGGCGGTTTGGTAACGAAAGGGTTAAACGAGGGACATATTCATACGGCACAGAATGTTTTTTACCTCAATAGACGTCAATGATTGGTTGAAATTGCAGAAAAATACAACAACAAATATCTTACAAAGTATAGAATTTTCTCAATAAAGCCAAGAGAAAAAAATATTCTATAAACATATTCTACCAGTATACGAAGTTTAAAATTTTTTAGTTACCTAGAAATTATGTTAAAAACTGCCGTTCAAACCGAAAAGATCCAGGCTGTTATTTTAATACTTTCATTCTGTTTGTTTTCTTTTAGACATTTCATTGCACTTTTGGTTATTTCCTATTTCCTAAAAATGTTTTATTTTGACACATTCTACCAGTATATGAAGTTTGAAAGTGTTTAGTTAACTAGAAATTGTCTACCGTTCAAAAGGAAAAGATCCAAACACCGTACTGAGCAAAAGAATTTGTGCAGGAACGTTATAGTTGCCTTCAAGGTAGGTTGACTGCACCTACATCCTTCCAACCACTTTGTAAGGCTATCAATCATGATCAAGTAGCTCAAGCATAGTCTATATGTACCCAGGACCACAAACTCATAGTCTCAGACCACAATTGGTATTTCTCTGGTGGTGCCTTGGCTGCTAATGCACAATCTCTACATAATTTTTACCAAATTTTGAATGTCCCGGTCCATTGCTGGCCAATACACATGACTCCCCATCAAAGCTTACAGTCATGACATCCCCGGGGGTTCACAATGAAATTCATGTAATGTCCTTTTCTGTACTGCAGTTGGTTCTACCACTCTTTGTGTTCACATTAATACATTGTCACAGATTTTCCTGCTTCATTGGTGTGTCTAGGAGTTGTTATTATAATACATGTGTCCACTCTATGATAGAAACTTCTCAAAAATGATGAGATTGGATAAGTTTAATACTTCTACAATTTAGCAAAATAGAAGTGTTATAAATTTGCACTTTTGAATATCTACCTTTTAAACATATTCTATGTCTTATATTATTTTTTCTATTCTTTCAGAAAAATCACATGAAATTGGCTAAAAAGAAAGAAAAGACGATAAGGTTAGGAATGAGGTGGGAAGAGGAAGAAAAGACTCAGAAAGAAGTGTGCAAATCCTTCCTGTCATTCCTAAAGGGAGCAGGGCTGATGAAGTGCACGCATGCCTTAAGTCATCCATGTTGTGGCCCCAGGCTAAGACCTTAAGCCTAAGCACAAACATGCATGCGCACTTGCTTGGTGATAGAATGTCTGCTGCATTTGCAGAAGAAATTTTGGCCCTTGGAGAAGACAAGGTCCCTAGGAATGATAGGGGCGACATATCAATCTATGATCTGTGCAACTCCGTGAACAACCCTTCTGGTTTTTTGGAAACAGTGTTCCCCAATCTGGAAAGTAATTATGCAGACATCAATTGGCTCGGTGAAAGAACCATCCTGGCCCCACAAAACGTAGGTGTCAGTGCTATCAATGACCAGCTCATATGACGAATTCCGGGTGAGGAGTACATCTACAAATCAATTGACCTGACGTCTGACCCCCAAGGCATTGTCATTTACCCTAACGAGTTTCTCAACTCATTGGAGCCAGAAGTGCTTCCACCTCACATCGTTAGGCTAAGGGTTGGATGCCCAATTAGGCTAATCAGAAACTTAATTCCACCTAAACAGTGCCACAGGACCCGCTTAGTAATCAAGTCCCTGACGCCCCACTTGATTGAGGCCACCATTGTAACAGGGTGCAGGAGGGGTGAAAATGTTTTCATTTCAACGATGCAGCTTTATCCCCCACGGTCATACATGCCGGTGAAGTTCTGCAGATTGCAATGTCCGGTGAGACCATGCTTCACCATCTCCATCAATAAATCCCAAGGCCAAACACCATCGATTTGGGGTTTTCAATTCAATGAGGATAAATAATTGATAAACTATTTCCTTATAGGGTTTCTGCTAAAATTGGCTACACCCCATTTTCAACCATAACTTTTACCAATTTTGACATATTTTGCTCAAACTCGATGCCAGCATTACTTAGGACTCATGGGATCTTTGAATGCTTTAGTTCTCCAAAAAAGCGATGAGAAGAAATAATCGATAAACTGATTCCTTATGGTATTTCCCAATCAAATTCCCTGCGATCCCAATTTCAGCAGATTTCGCACGAATGTGATGTCCTTGTCACTTATTTTAGTTTGAAATAACTCACTTCATCTCTTAATGATCCGAATTTAATACCGAGCAACGCCGGGTTATACTGCTACTCAAATATATATCAGTAAAGCCGTTAAAATTTCAAGACAAGAGTTAGTTCCCCTTGTTGACTTTCATCTGCGTTTTGAGAAATATGCTGCCTTTTGTTGAGAGAGTTCGATTTTTTGCTCATCGTTGTTTGTGTTAATTGTTAATTGAACAGTGCCCGTTGTGTAACGGTAATTTTCGCCCTACGGGGCAGAAAATTCTGTTTAAAATTGTTATTACCTTCGAGGTAATTTTTGAAACATTTTTGAGAAATGGATTTCGACTTGGCGTCGAAGAATGATTTTCCCGCGATGGGAACAAGTGAATTAAAGGACACTGAAGTAAAAAAACAGTCTTTTTCGGCCGCGGTAGGCGGAACCATGATGGACGTTGAATTCAAGATCGAACAACTATTCGAATTCCGGAACTTTGTAAAAATGGAAGGAAACGAAATCAAACTTGTACCGCCGCAAGCGAAGGTACAAGAAATAAAGGAAAAGACAGTTATATACAAAGTGTATAGCTACAAAGAAAAAAAAAATTATGGACGTTAGAAACGAGATAGTCGAAAAGTGCTTGTCCCCGGTGTGGGACAAAATTCGCCATGTCGTTCGAGGTGCTCGCAGCGCTACTGTTGAAGCACATTTTGACTCGGCTGAGGTAGCAAGAGAGGTGTCATCAATGACCCTGAAAAATGATGATATCATGTTGCTACCCTCGTATATGGGAAAAAGAACAGCTAAACTGCTGGTAGAGGACATACCGAGAGGGTATGATATAATGTGGGTAGCAGCGGCGGTCCTGCACAATGTAGAGCGGGAAGTTTCGATTCTGCAGATGAGAAGGAAAGAGGAGGTACGCTGGAAGGGACAGACGCTGGAACTCCTCGTTCAGGCAGAAAACAAGATATTGGAGAACCTGCCCGATAGGATATTTAATGAGGATGGAACGTCCATGAGATTGTCAGTGGAGGGGCGCAGACCTAGGTGCTTTAAATGTGGCGAGAAGGGTCACGTCCGCTCGAACTGCTTAAAAAAAAAGAAAACCAACGAAGCCCCTCCTCAAAGTGCTTCAAACACTGAAGGGGAGAAGGCGGAAAAAGAAAACAAGACGACGACAAGCAAAGAAACAGAAACGGAGGATTGTATCGAACAAATGGATTACACACAGGTGACACACAAAAGAAAAAAAGATAACACCCTGGACTCCCCTCCCCAAACAAGGAAAAAATCAGCAATCACCGCAGACATACATACAAAGCAAATTCCCCAGCCCTACCCCCACGGCACTGTATTCATTGGAAAACAGTTCGCCAAGTCCCTCCCCATAAAACAAGATGTGAAAAAGTCTTTAAAAAAAAATGATAAGATCATTGCATTTGATGAAAAAAACGAGAGGGTATATAAATACTTTAAATTTTCAAAATTTAAACTATTTAGCAAGGCTACAGACATAAAAGCAACCACTCGCTTCGCAAAAATAAAGGAAGACGAGTGGAAGGAGGAAATACTACAAGAACATCTAAAGAATAGACTGATAAGACACGTAACAAAAGAAGTACTGGAGGGTAAACTTGTTATAACCCCGGCAACCACACCTACCCAGAGCCCGGTGGCAACGATGGTTAAGAGCCCTGCAGCTACGACCACAAGGGAGGAAGAAGGGGAAGCGGGCAGATTTAAACTGTCATGCTCCCTTTCTCAACCGTAAGTTCATTTATTTTTTCTCTCACCGACAATGGCTAAGCTGGGTTGTGTGAATGTACGTGGAATGGGGACGAAATGGAAACAAATTTGTTTCCTGAACGACCTCACGACACATGGAGTAGACATAGCTATTGCAACCGAGTCCAAGATGAACGAGGCCCAAGCGTTCTCGCCTCTTCTAAATGGGTTCGAGAAATTTATTTCTCCTAGCCGAGGAAGAGGCAGAGGCGTGGCAGTCCTTATCAGGAAGAGCTTGGACTTGCAGGTAAGTACTGTCTTTCTGGACCCAGAAGGCAGGCTGGTTGTTCTGGATGTGACCCACGTAAGTAAACAGTCCTTCAGGTTGGTAGCTGTCTACGCTAACGAACGAGGGTAGACAGACGGGTTTTTTTCGGAACCTGGAGCCCTTTTTAGCGACGTCGAAAACGGTAATCCTAGTAGGGGACTTTAACACTGTCCTTGAAGCGCGGGTCGACAGTGTTGGCTCAACCAATAGGAAGGGGAACCCTAGCCTCAAGGGTCTACTAGAGAGCTTTGATCTAGTGGACCGTTACCGACTGGATGAGCCGAGCGTTCCACAGTGGACGTGGAGTAACAACGACGGCTCACACAGATCGTATTTAGATAGGATATTTATTAAGAAAAGAGATAAGGATACGTTTAGTTGTCCACAGTTTCACATTGTGCCTTACACGGATCACAAATTTGTGACGTGTAGGATGCAATTAGACAAGTGTCATAGACAGGGACCCGGGTACTGGAAGCTGAACAAGGCTATTTTGAATTGTGAAGACTTCCGTACCCGGATTAAGGTGTTAGTACAGAGGGCATTGTGTGGCACCATCATTAACAATAGATGGTGGCACTCCCTCAAAAGAGCCATTCGTTCAGAGTCCATTAGATTTAGCAATCAGCTAAGGTTAGATAGGTCTAGGATAGAGGACGATTTAATTAAGAATCTAAACGAGGCAATGGAAGCTGGCTCTGCATCCGGAGTGATGGCGGCAAGGACGGTATTGTACCGTCACCTTAACTCCAAACACGAAGGTTGCAGAGTCAGAGCTAAGCTACGCGCTGGGAAACGAGAAGGTATTAACGTTGCCGGATGGGTCCGTCGAGTAGAGAGTCAGAGAGGTAACAAAGCCTCAATCAAGTCTTTAACTGACGAACAGGGACAAAAGATCTATGGACAGGAGGAGATGCAAAAGTTTCTTCACCAGCATTTCACCCGCGTGTTCGGGGGTGGTGTGGAGCCGGAGCGGGGGAGGACCATAAAGGACTTCCTGGCCGGCGGGCCGCGGCTCTCGGGGCGTGAGGTGGAGTGCTGTGAAGAAGCGATCACTCCCGCGGAGATAGAGGGGATACTGGCCGGATGCGCCGGGGAGAAGTCGCCGGGGTTGGATGGTCTGCCCTACGAGTTTTACCAAAGTATGCCGGACTTGTTCGGGGGAATATTGGCAGGCGTCTACACGAACTGGCAGCAGAATGGGAGAATTCCCAGTTCTGTAAGCCGGGGAGTGGTGACGCTAATCCAGAAAGACCCGAGCAAGGGGGATAACATTAGTAACTACAGGCCCATAACTCTACTTAATGTAGAGTTAAAGATTTTGGCCAAGGTGTTGGCAAAAAGGTTGACGGTTGTCGTGGAGAAACTTGTAGGGAGAGCACAGACATGTGCAATTCCAGGCAGGTCGATCCAGGACAATCTTCACCTTATACGCTACACCTTAGATAGGGTGGGTAAATTAACCGACAAGGGCGGGGTAATGGTCCATTTAGACCAAAGTAAAGCGTTCGATAGGGTAGACCATGAGTACCTGGCGACGGTCCTCGAAGCGGCTGGACTGGGCCCTGAATTTCGCGGGTGGATCTCCGCTATGTATAGCGGCATCAAGTCCACCGTCCAGATAAACGGTTACCTAACGGAACCGTTTTCGATCGAATGTTCAGTTCGTCAAGGGTGCCCCTTGTCACCACTTTTGTACGTGTTGGCTCTTGAGCCATTGCTGCGAAAGTTGGAGAGGCTGGGAAGTAACTCGGATGAGATCGGAGGTGGGAGGACGGTTACTGCTTATGCGGATGACGTCACCCTCATCGTGTCCAATGAGGCCCAGCTACCTTGTGTGGAAGAGGCTATCAGAAGAGACGAGGCGGTGGCAGGAGCAAAGGTTAACAAGGACAAGTCGGTTGGCTTGCGCCTCGGCACCTGGAGGAGCAAGTCGATATCGTCCAGTGTCGTGGGACACTGGACGGATGGCCCTGTTAAGTTGCTAGGAGTTTGGTTTGGGCCAGACTCCCAAACGGAGAGGAACTGGAGTGAGGTGACGAGCAAGGTGGAGGCCATAGTACGGACCTGGTCCTGAAGGTTTCTGTCCTTGAAAGGAAGGGCGGAGCTGTTACAGATGTTCATTGCATCTGTAATCACTTAAGGCCTGACCGTTGTCCCTTGCCCCGATTCATGGCTTAGCAAGTTGGAGCGAATCCTTTTCCGCTTTTTTTGAAGGGAGGAAAGCCACTTGTGAGGCGCTCCGTTTGCTGCCAGGAACTGTTAAAGGGTGGGTTAGGAATGCCTTGGTTGATGATGCGCAGACATGCGTTGAGGCTGAAGCATCTCTGGCACCAACTGGAGGGTGATAAGGTGTGGAGTCCGCTGGCAGGGGAATTTTTCCCGAGACCGGCCTCCTTAGTGAATTTTAAACCCGGTTTCATCAAAAGATGGAAACTGACTTTATGGCAAAAGGAGTGCCGACAGGCACTCACGCTGATCCACAAGACGGGCAAGGCCGGCTGCGGAAATACCACCTCGGTATTTTATAGAAGGCTGGTAGAGGCAAAGAACGACGACGTCCTAGGAGGGGCTCTGGGGTTTGACGAAGACCAGCTTACCAACCTGTTTAAAAAGACTTTCAGGACGGGGTATTTGGATAATTTCCAAAGATCCCTGGCCTGGCAGTGCTATAGGAATGCTTTACCTGTTCGCGAGAAGTTATCGCGGCACGGAATTTCAGTGCCACCGACGTGTCCAAGGTGCGAGTTGGACGATGAAACCGTCCAGCACGCTTTTGTACACTGTCGGAAGTTGTCAGACTTGATAAGTTACGCAGAACACGTGTTATCGCATCTGGGACGAGTACAGCTGTCGGCTGAGTCTATGATTAAGATGATACCGCCAACTGGACTCTCGAAGGAAGGTGAGGCATGTTTTTACTGCACGGTTGCAGTAGTAAAAGAATGCATGTGGCGTACAAGAATGGAAGGAGTCGCGATAGGATCCTTTGTCTCGGGCCCCGGCTTGCTCACTTACTTCAGATATCATCTGAAGAGCAAAATGGGGCTGGAAAAGAGGATCTTACCACGGGGTGTGTATGAGAAAAGATGGAAGGAAGTGGAAAAAAAGGTGGGTGTCAGAAACCCAGCTTAACTATGGAGGGAGGAGAGGAAACAAAAGCTGCGGGGCCTTATAAATTGCCGGGGTTTAAAACTTCGGTAAGATCGAAAGTTTATGTAATGTTATAATATTCTATTGGTCATGTAAAGGACAATTTACAGACGAATTTTTATAATGAATAATCCAAATGTTATGGAAAATTTTTAATCGAACCTCTTAACTGTTTTTTTCATGTATGTCTTGTATTTGTCCTTCTATGTAACGATCGTATAATCATAATAAAGAAATATGGAGTTAGTTCCCTAACGTTTGACGTCGGTTGTGTTTTTCTCAGCTCGTAGAATTCGGTGAAAAAGAACAAAAAGTGTTGTTGTTGTGGAGTTTTGAACTTCGGTTGATGCGGTTTCGCGTCGCACTGGTTTTGCGCGTTGCACTGTTTCTGTTTGGGCGGCCGTTTTCGGTCTGAGGAGATTATGAGCCGCCTCTCCCTAACTGGTGAGATGGCCGGGAGGAATTTATTTGAAAGTTTGCCGGAATTGTCAACATCTGAGGAGGAGTTGGAAGAAGCAGTGGCAAAAATGGACAGGAAGCTGGAAAGTACCTACGCAGGAATAATGAGGAAGTCGATAGAAAAAGAGGTGGACCTGGCTGAACTACCAGGCTTCCAGAATTTTATGAAGGAGGAGGAGAACGGCGAAGTCGAGCTGTCACCTCCAGCAAAGCGGGGCGAGTGGTTCAACCGTAGAACCATAAAATATAGAGTGTACGAGAATGGAGGAAGAAAGATGGAAATAGTCAATATGGAAGTTATTGAAGAGGCATTGAAACAGACTGGAGAGGAAATTGTTTACCTGACTAGAGGAATGGAGTATGGAACGGTTGCGGTGCAGTATAGAAGTGAGAACGTCGCCAAAAAAATAGCAGCCAAGGTGGTGAAGACCGAGAAAATATACTTACTGCCCTCGTATCTAAATAGAAGGACCACAAGAATTAGGGTGGAGGGAATACCTCCACACCTAGAGGGTGAATACATAACGGCAGCGGTGATTAAGGGAAACGAGGAAAAGGTGGACATCCTCCACGCCACGATGAAATACGAAGGCGTGAGAGGTGCTACCTTGGACATGAATATGCAGACGGAGGCGGAAGCAGTGGAAGGGCTGACAGATACTGTAGGAACGGGGAACATTATTATGAGAGTGTGGGTGGAGGGCAGGGCGCCCAGGTGCTATAAGTGTGGCCTGAGGGGTCACATAAGAGCCTACTGCCCTCCCCCACCAAAGGAAAAGGAAATCGTTACGGAACCCCAAAAGAAGGAAGACACTAAAGAAAAGGAGAACCAAACAGAAAGGGAAGCAACTGAAGGGGAGGAGATCCAGCAAGAGTGGGAAGAAGGGAGAAAAAAAAGGAAAAGAAAGAAAAAAGAAAACAGTACGAAACCCTAACCCACCCCAACACCACACGTACCCTCTGAATCCCATCCCTCCCCTGCAAACAGCGATTCCACCCACTCCCCGCCTACAAGAAAAACAAAAACAAATGCAGACACACAGAACGAACAAAGTCCCAGGACCTATTTTTTGTATGTTGCGAGGAGGAGGGACACCCAGAACTCGAAAAGGATGGTACATAAAGACTTATGGCGCGAACATGAAGATGGTAGTTACGCGGTTGTGAAATATGAATTTATGGAGACATTGGCGAGGAGGTGTGAGGAAGAGGGTATAAAATGGATGACAGTGCCGATGCAGGGTGAAATGATAGAGATGTATGAAAGGAAAACGAAGAGTGTGATAGAAAAACTAGGAATTGTAATTGGAAATGGGTGATAAAGGACAGGTAAGTGATGCTGGCGGATGGGGCCGAGAGCGTCGCTTTCATATTATCATTTTTTCATTTAATAATTCATTGTTCATAAATTTAATGTTAATGTTCTATGTCCCCAATGTTTTGTAATGTCCCCTCTTCGCCGCCCCTGGTGGGTAATAAAAAAATCGGAGTTAGTTCCCGTTGTTAATTGTAAAAACTCTTCCTCATTAAGTGTATTTCTTGTTCTTGTTCCTCACGCACCTTGATTGTTTGATCAGTTCCACTTGACAACTGATATTTAAGAGAAAATCCAATCAAATATATACAAATGATTGGTAATTAACTGTCTAAAGAAACAGATACAGCATTTACGATTATGTGGACCTGAAAAATATTAATTAACGTTTGTTGTAGAAATCTAGAAATTCTCTTGAAGCTGTCGTTGTCCACTCTGACTCCAGTTCTCACATCTTCCTCCTTCACTCTTTCTCTCCATATCTATTACTATGTAAGTATTTATTTAAACATTTCTATTATATATGTGTCGTATTATGTACATTTATTTGTTTCGATGTGTTGAGAAAGTTAAAAGGAAAAAAAATCTCACGAAGACGAAATTATACGAAAGGCTGTAATTTTAATACTTTCATTGTGTTGTCGTTTTCTTTTAGACATTTCATTGCACTTTTGGTTATTTTCTAAATTATTTGTAAAAACGTCGGATCAATCCCTTGTTTAGATAACATTTATCTTTCTTTCTAACGTGTAAATTCGACGATTTCGTTAAAAGCGGGAAAATTACGATGGAATTAGTAAGAAATGGGGAATGTATAAAAATACGAGTGTGCACTTGAAATACTAAAACGAAAAGCAAATATCGTATCGAGAGGAAATGGCTTTTATTTGAGACATAGGAAGTCTTTATTTCTGGCGGTTCTTCTGCATCATTACAACTTACAATTAATATCTGGGGTTTGTTTTGTTTTTTCCGGAATTTTCAGAAAATTTTTGCAAATACATATTCTACACACGAGAATTCAACAAAAAAGCAAAAACTGTGTGCTTTAAGAGCTATTTGGCTGTTATTTTTCGCACATCTCACGACCACCTGATACCTCCCTAGTTTCTTTGTCACTCTGATGTGCTGACGTTTTTCAGTATTTTTCTCCATATAAAACCGGCGAGCTGGTAGAATCGTTAGCACGTGAGTTCAAATTCCGCCGAGGTCGACTTTGCCTTTCATCCTTTCGAGGTCGATAAATTTAGTACCAGTTGCGTACTGGGGTCTATCTAATCCACTGGGCCTCCCTCTCCCAAAATTTCTGGCCTTGTGCCTAGAGTAGAAAAGATATCCTTCTCCACATAAACACATTGTTGGGATTTAAGCAAAGTTCTACAGTGGCAATTTTTTAAAAAATGGGAAACAATTTTTTTCATAATGTAGGTCACAAATTTGGAGAATTTTCCGAAAATTCCACAGAAAAATGGGGAAAAAATATATAATGTTTAAAGCAGAATTGCACCCTTTTTTAAATGTTATTTTCAATTAATTATGCAAGTTATCCTTTTCTTTCTTCGTAATGCGTATATATTTAATATGAATGTATTTTTCACTCATCCAGATAAACAATATTTCGTTTTGAAGCAACAAGGAAGAGAAACATTAATTATAATGTGTAAGAATTTATAATTAAAAGAAAAAACAAGAATGGTTAAATTTTAAAACTATGTGCATAACAATGAAAAGAAATTATAGTTTTCCGTAAAAGAAGGATAGACTTCATTGAAGCCTCTTCCATTTGCCCCATGGAGAAGGATTGTCACCAATTTCATCAACCAACAATTTTTCTTAACATCAAAAATTCCCCACAAAAGATTTTGATGCTGCAAGTCAGACATCAATATTATTTACTGACTTTTATGCATCTTTTATGCTCAACAAAATGTTAACATTAAGCTAACCACATATATATATTTGTATATTTATGCATATACAGAAAGAGGCAGAGGAGGAGTGATATCTATGTTATAAAACAAACCTGTGTTGATACAAAAGAACACTGAGGTGAAAACATCAGATATCTACTGTCATTGACATGTATATTGGTGTGTGTGTGTGTCTAGGACAGACGCAATGTCCAGGAGGTGTTATTACGATGGATGTGTCTGTGATATAAACCTCTTGAAAATAGAGAGATGGGATGAATATAATAGTTCAGATAAAGGATCAATTCTACAATTTATGAAAACAGAAATGTCGTAAATTTGCACTTTTGAATATCTGCCTTTTAAACATGCTTTATGTCTTATATTATTTTTTCTATTCTTTCAGAAAAATCACATGAAATTGGCTAAAAAGTATTTTTTACTTTTAAAGAATCATCAATATGTATCATGTTTGAAAGACTCTGCAAAGATATTCTACAAACGTATAATCCTGCTTCTATAAAACATTGCTGAATTACAGTAAAATATTTCTTCAGAGAGAGAAAGCATTTCTTTACTTCTGTGTCTGAAATGTGCAAAAGATAATCTTCTCTTTTAAATATACTTTGGTAGATTTCCAAAGAGTATTTGCAACATTTTTAAATATTAGCATTGATCACGTTCAGAAGAAATATAAGAGAAGTGATATTTGTTTGGAATAAACTATAAAAGCAAAAAGAAGCAAAATATCCATATATTTTGGTGAGAGAAGAAATATTTTTGAAAAGTTGTTGATCTGTACAACTTGAAGGTTCAGTTTTATTTTTCTTGAAGAGATGTCGGAAGAATTAGGAAAATCATCATATGACTGTGATATCTGCAAAGAGTCATTCTTAGAAGAAAGTAAATTCAATCAACACAAACAAATTCATACAGAGGAAGCACCATATCACTGTGATATCTGTGGTAAATCATTCTTAAGTAGCAGTCACTTAACACGACACATACATATTCATACAGGAGAGAAACCATATCCCTGTGATATCTGTGGTAAATCACTCTCTGCTGGCAGTAGCCTAGCTACACACAAACGTATACATACAGGGGAGAAACCATATCAGTGTGATATCTGTGGTAAATCATTCTCTGTTGGCAGTAGCTTAACTAAACATAAACGTATTCATACAGGAGAAAAACCATATACCTGTAATATCTGTGGTAAATCATTCTCTCAAAGCAGTAGCTTAACTCAACACAAACGTGTTCATACAAGTGAGAAACCACACCACTGTGATATCTGTGGTAAATCATTCTATCAAAGGAGTGACTTAGCTAACCACAAACGTATTCATACAGGTGAGAAACCATATCACTGTGATATCTGTGGTAAATCATTCTCTCATGCTCATAGCTTAGATATTCACGAGCGTATTCATATAGGGGACAAACCATATCACTGTGATATCTGCGGTAAATCATTCTCTGGTGGCAGTAACTTAACTGCACACAAACGTATTCATACAGGAGACAAGCCATATCCCTGTGATATCTGTGGTAAATCATTCTCTAGAAAAAGCGACCTAACCACTCACAAACGTATTCATACAGGGGATAAACCATATCACTGTGATATCTGCGGTAAATCATTCTCTGATGGCAGTAGCTTAACTAAACATAAACGTATTCATACAGGAGACAAGCCATATCACTGTGATATCTGTGGTAAATCATTCTCTGGTGGCAGTACCCTAACCAACCACAAGCGTATTCATACAGGGGAGAAACCATACCACTGTGGTATTTGTGATAAATCATACTCTGATTGCAGTACCTTAATTAAACACAAACGTATTCATACAGGAGACAAACCATATTCCTGTGATATCTGTGGTAAATCATTCTCTGAAAGCGGTAGCTTAACCCCACACAAGCGTATTCATACAGGTGAGAAACCATACCACTGTGACATCTGTGGTAAATCATTCTCACAGAAACATCACTCAATTAAACACAAGTGTATTCGTTATGAAGTTGATCCATAACAGTGATATTGGTTGTATGACATTCCTTCAAAAGGACATGTTTGTATCTCATAAAACCCTCTACACAAGAAAGAAACTATATCAAAGTGATATCAATGGTAAGCCTTTCATTTGAAATGATCCATTAACGAATCAAAAGAGCATTGACAGAGGAAGGAAAACATATCACTGTGATAGCAGTGCTTAATCATTCTATCAAAATGGAGAGTTCTACACAGTCATATTAATATGAAAGATAAAACCATACCCTAAGACATTTGTGCTAAGTCAATCTATGAAAATGATCAATTATTAAAACATAACTGCATTCATACAGAAGAGGAACCATATCACTACAATGATGATAATCATCATCATTTAAAATTCGCTTTTCCATGCTTCAATGGATCAGATGTAATTCATTGATGGAGCTTTTCCTGAGCTGGGTAGCCTTTCTTGTCACCAATCCTCACCTGTTTCCAAGCAAGGAAATATTTTCCCTGGTGAGACATAATTTACGCAGAGGACTGGAAATGAAGAACTGCAGAAGTATGACGGTCATGATGGCCATTTACGGACATCACATAATGTCTGTATAAGGATACACTCACTTGTGCATACACACACGCACGTGTATATATGTATATATGAAGAATTTCTTATAGGAGATATTTTACATGTTTTCTCTTAGTCTAAAAGTTTGTAATTCCTATTAGGTAATGAAACATATGTAATGCTGAATAAATACTATCAAACTGTTTTCCAGTCTCCTTATGTGATATGTAATTACTCTGCAAAGAATATTATCCAAACCTCAGACAAAAATGATATTTATGTATATATATAATAACCAGCTTGTTTGTACAGCTGTTATGCTTTCATTAGATTAGTGGAATAAATAAGGGGTGGGGATAGAATTGGAGAAAAGGGAGGGAGAAATAGAGTAAGGTGATCTTATAATAATTCTGCTTCTCATTCTGTTACTTAGCTCATCAGTAACACTTTCATGTTATTAGAGAAAAGGGGGTAGAGAGAGAAAAGATGATAAGACAAAGAGTGAGGCAAATAGAGAAAGGAAGAAAAAGGAGAGACAAAAAGACTAAGAAAGAAGCAAGTATGACATGTGATAAGGGGGGAATGTAATAGTTATTTTATGGTTAAAAAAGCTAGCTGAAGGTTGTGATATAGAGAAGAGTTAAAAATATAATCTTAGCAGAGGGGTGATGTTCTGATGGTGAGATTAAAGAAAGGCAGAGAGAGAGATGATGGTGGTGGTGTGTTGATAGTGAAATGGAATTTCTTTTTTTTTATAGAGACCATCACTCAACACTTGCACTTCTGTGCAATTATTTATCGTCTTCTCACTTAAGAGATTGATATTTGTTTCTAAGGATTAATTTAGCCTAAACTATGGATTCACAAGAGACACAGTTGCAAGCTGCCTGAGAAAAGATGCACAGATCTAGAGCATGGAACACTAAGAAAATATAATAAAAAGAGGAAAAAGATGGCACCGATGGTGTTGTGAGGAATTGGATGTAGACAGATGCCAAGTATATTCAAAGAAAGCTAAAACTATGAATGCTATAAAAATGCAAATCATCCTCTCTTTCTTAAATAGGTCCTCTTAATTTTTTTCATTCTGTAGAATTTACATGGGTCCCACTAGTAATTAATAATAAACTAAGGTGGCGAACTGGCAGGGTCGTTAGCACATTGGGGAAAATGCTTAGCTGTGGTTCTTCTGACATGACATTTGCATTTAAATTCTGCCAAGGTGGACTTTGTCTTTCGTCCTTTTGGGGGTTGGTGGAAGTAATCAACGGTTGAGCACTGGAATCGACATATTCAACTTAACGCACACACACGTGGAATTGCTGGCCTTGTGCCAAAATTTGAAAACAGTATGAACTTTAATGTCGACTTCTTGCTCTTGCCTGTGATAATGCCAGAAGCACGTCGGCTTGCTTCAGTAGGTTCTGTTGAACCTTGGTGTGTGGCCAACTGAGAAATTCTATCAAAGCCTTTCTCCAGGCCAACAAGTGCCAAGTATAATGGTTTATTCACAACTAAATACTTGTATTGCAGTTGTAAGTAGGCAGACCTACACACACACACACACATATATTACATTAAAAATGAACTTCAATCTTGCTTCAAATGTTACATAGCCAAAATGGCACATAATGGGGAAAATACTAAGAATTAAGACTTTCCTGAGATGTGAATACAAACGGAATAAAACAAGTTTCGCATGAATTGGACAATTGGTTCTTGAGATATTAGGAGTTTTGGTGGGTATAAATACCCAGAACAGTGCATATTGGGAAAATACACCAAAAATAACTTAACACTAAAAAGGAAGAATTTTTAGCCTTTCGGTTAGACACATTATGACTAACTGCCAACAAAAAAAGTTGTTTTTACAGGAAATGTTTCTATTTTTGCTTTTTTGTACTTATATTTTAGCTTTCTTTAAACAGACAATTTTATTTATTTTTTTATTATTTTCAATTGAATACCATTACGAAAATTGTTTTGGCATATTTAAAAAATATTTTAAAGTGAAGATGGCTTTAGAAATACCGTAAATATTTCGTAAAAGACCTGTTCATAACCTCACTGTGAAATAAATTCTTTCCATAGGTTTTTTTCAAGTGCATTCAATGTATCTCATTTCCAAAGACTTGGTTGCTATTTCTAGCATGCCCTGTTACCATACAACAGCTATTTACGATAAAGGACTCAAAATTGCTGTTACGTGGTAGTAGGGCATGCAAGAAATAGTGGCCGAATCTTTCTTTTTCTAAGGAAAGGAGCCGTTTACGTATAATTTCAATGTCATATATTGAAAGCATGTAAAATAACCCAGAAAAAAAACCAAAACAAAACTCTGTTGGTGGGAAACTCCAAGGTCCCCCACCACCCCTCCCCCTTTCTTTTCTGGAAGAATGTGGCGGGTCTTGGGTTTGGACTGAGCATCGTTGAATGCACTAAAAAAAACGTGTGGAAAAATTATTTCACACCAAAGTACAAACGGGTCCTTTATGAAAAAGAAAGGACGGGTCATTCGAAGCTTTCTGTCCCCTGTAAAGAACCAGGTCGTCCTCGCAATTTCGGCTGATTAATCTTGAGATTGCTCCAATCTGGCCAGCCCCAAGGAAAAAGTAAGCTAAGAGCATCAGATTCCTTGGAAGAAAGCATGGAATGTATACGAAAATAAGGACGGAAAAACAGACAATGTTACACAAATATAAATACAAAAATACAATAAAAATATTAATAATAATAACAGGACATAACAACAGGTGTCTTTCGACTGGGGACGAATTGAATTCAGCTGGTGTGTGTGGAAATGAAGCCTTACGGCAGAGATACAGAACTTTCATCAACACACGGAAGAATATCGATGTTGCACTGACCGTGGTCAGACGCAAAAAGAGGGTTAGCTGTCTGGGCTATCGGTTACGTGGGAACAGAAGAGAGAGAAAAAGAGGAACAAAAGAATTAAGGAGGGGAGAGAGAAGAGAGAGAGTTGTAGGTTTGTTCGACTACAAGTGGTGCTCCAGCATGGCCGCAGTCGAATGACTGAAACAAAAGTAAAAGTACCCTATGAATTACCGTGTGAAGAATACAGATTCACAAATATCTGACAACACGTGTTGCCATGCTCAAAATGATAGCTTCCAAACCCTGTTTTGTGAATGAGTAAACATAATCGAATTTTAAGCCATTGTAACTTAAAAACAACTTTTGGATCTTTTCGGTTTGAACGGCAGTTTTTTCTAGCAGTGTCATATGAAATTGTCACCCATAATTATGACCCTAGTATCGATCTATTGCATTCCAATCTGTTTTAGGGTTGGGGTTAGGGGAAAGGGTATCTTTTTTCTTCACAAATGTAAATAAACCCAATCTGTTTCTTAAACGAGGGACATATTCATACGGCACAGAATGTTTTCACCTCAATAGACGTCATTGATTGGTTGAAATTGCAGAAATTGAAGGAAAAAAACATAAATATCTTACAAACTATAGAATTTTCTCAATAAAGCCAAGAGAAAAAGATGTTTTATAAACACATTCTACCAGTATATGAAGTTTAAAAGTGTTTAGTTACCTAGAAATTATTTTAAAAAACTGCCATTCAAACCGAAAAGATCCCAACTTTCTGTGGAAGAAGCAAATTAACTGATGAAATTCTGCATGGAAAATTATATGAATCCCTCAAATATTAAAATTATCAGATCGTTTTGGGTTGAATGGCTGTTTTTTAACATAATTTCTAGGTAAATAAAAAATTTTAAACTTCGTATACTGGTAGAATGTGTTTATAAAACATCATTTTCTCTTTCTACATGGATCCACGTTACTCACCAACACTTCTACTTCCACCCCACTCACTATCACCTTTCTCTCCCCAAGGTTTACCTTCAAACCCTTGCTTTCAAATGCCTCCTTCCATTTCCAAAACTTCTCTCTCATCAAAACAAGGTCATCTGCATACAGTATCTCCATTTACAGTCTCTTTCTTGCACTCTCCTTCTCCACATCAACCACTATTGCAAACAACAATGGTAACAACACAGATCCCTGATGCACACCAACTTTCACCATAAACAAGCTGGTTAATATATATATATATACTGTAAATCCTCGAGTATAGTCCACACTTGAGTATAACACCTAAACCTAAACCTTGTGTATAATACACATCCCTTCTCTAACTTGAATCGTGCGTAATTAAGCCAGCAGCACCTAGTCAAACAAACACTTCCACGCATGCGTAATACAATAATGGTGATGTTTTTAACTGTTATATGGGAATGTAAATATGTTTGCAAATTGTTTTTGTTACATGTTATTCTGTGTTCTGAATACTTTTATTTTAATAAATGTTGCTTATTGCAAGTTATGGATGATTATTTTATGACTTCATTGCTTTCGGGCTTAGCGTAAGGCATTTTCGCGCCTGACAGCACAAAATGCGTCTGAACACACATTGCCTGACAGCAAAATAGATCCTCGGACATTGCTTAGAAGATATTTTTCATTTTTAACCTTGTATATAGTACGCACTAGGGATTTTGACCGTTAATTTTAGGAAAAAAATGCGGATTATACTCGAGGATTTACGGTATACATATATATTATTTTTGTGGGCGGTTTGGATGATATTTTTTGCAGAGTAATTACATAACACATAAGGACAGTGGAGAAAAGTTTGGTATTATTTATTCAGCATTACATGTGTTTCATTTCCTAATAGGAATTACAAACTATTAGATGTGTAGAGAACATGTAAGATATTTCCTATAAGAAAATCTTCAGACATACATAAGTGTGTGTGTGTGTGTGTACCCTTGTCCAGATATTATGTGGTGTTCATAAATGGCCATCATGACCGTCATACTTCTGTAGTTGTTCATTTCCAGTCTTCTGTGTAAAATATGTCTCACCAGGGAAAATATTTCCTTGCTTGGAAACAGGGAAGGTATCAATGAATTCAATCTGATCCATAGAAGAATGTAAAAGTGAATGTTAAATGATGAGGATCATCATCATCGTAGTGATATGGTTCCCCTTCTGTTTGAATTCATTTATGTTATAATTGATCATTATCAGATATCTTAGGGTATGGCATATTCTTCATATTAACAGGACTGTGTACAAACAATTCACCATTTTGAAAGAATGATTCAGGTTTAACATCACAGTGATATGTTTTCCTTCCTCTGTCAATGCTCTTTTGATTTAACAATGGATGATTTCATGTCAAAGATTTACTATAGATGTCACATTCATATAGTTTCTATATTCTGTGGATGTCTTTATGACATATGTCCTTTGTCCTTCTGAAGAAATGTTATACAACAAATATCAATGTGTTATGGACCCACTTCATAAGGAAAGACTTGTTTAAATCAGAAATGATTTTGTGTAAATGATTTTCCACAGATATCACTATGAATTTATTTTTCTTGAGTGTGAATGCATTTGTGTTGAGTTAAGCCACTGTTCTGAGAGAAAGATTTACTACAAATATCACAGTGATATGGTTTCTCACCTGTATGAATACGTTTATGTTTAGTTAAGCTACTGCTTTCTGAGAATGATTTACCACAGATATCACAGGTATATGGTTTCTCGCCTGTATGAATACGCTTGTGATTAGTTAAGCTGCTGCTTTCTGAGAATGATTTACCACAGATATCACAGCGATATGGTTTCTCTTCGGTATGAATACGTTTGTGTTTCGTTAAGTTACTGCCATTAGAGAATGATTTACCACAGATATCACAGTGGTATGGTTTCTCCCCTGTATGAATACGCGTGTGTTTGGTTAAGCTACTGCGAACAGAGAATGATTCACCACAGATATCACAGCGATATGGTTTCTTGCCTGTATGAACATGTTTGTGTTGAGTTAAGCTGCTGCTTTCAGAGAATGATCTTCCACAGACATCACAGGTATATTGTTCCTCCCCTGTATGAATACGCTTGTGTCGAGTTAAGCGACCGCCAACAGAGAATGATTCACCACAGATATCACAATGATATGGTTTCTCCCCTGTATGAATACATTTGTGTTTCGTTAAGTTACTGCCATTAGAGAATGATTTACCACAGATATCACAGGTATATGGTTTCTCACCTGTATGAATGCGCTTGTGTTTAGTTAAGCTACTGCGAAGAGAGAATGATTTACCACAGATATCACAGTGATATGGTTTCTCCCCTGTATGAATACATTTGTGTTTCGTTAAGTTACTGCCATTAGAGAATGATTCACCACAGGTATCACAATGATATGGTTTCTCCCCTGTATGAATACGTTTGTGTTTAGCTAAGCTGCTGCCAACAGAAAATGATCTTCCACAGATATCACAGGTATATGGTTTCTCACCTGTATGAACACGTTTGTGAGTAGTTAAGCTACTGCGAACAGAGAATGATTTACCACAGATATCACATTTGTATGGTTGTTCCCCTGTATGAATTTGTTTGTGTTGATTGAATTTACTTTCTTCTAAGAATGACTCTTTGCAGATGTCACAGTCATATGATGATTTTCTTAATTCTTCCGACATCTCTTCAAGAAAAATATAATGAACCCTTCAAGTTGTACAGATCAACAACTTTTCAAAAATATTTCTCCTCTCACCAAAATATATGGATATTTTGCTTCTTTTTTCTTTTATAGTTTATTCCAAATAAATATCACTTCTCTTATATTTCTTCTAAATGTGATCAATGCCAATATTTAAAAATGTCACAAATACTCTTTGTAAATCCATCAAAGTATATTTAAAAGAGAAAATTATCTCTTGCACATTTCAGACACAGAAGTAAAGAAATGCTTTCTCTCTCTCAGAAGAAATATTTTACTGTAATTCAGCAATGTTTTATAGAAGAAGGATTATACGTTTGTAGAATATCTTTGCAGTGTCTTTCAAACATGATACATATTGATGATTCTTTAAAAGCAAAAAATACTTTTTATCCAATTTCATGTGATTTTCTGAAAGAATAGAAAAAATAATAAAGACATTAAGTATGTTTAAAAGGCAGATATTCAAAAGTGCAAATTTACGACATTTCTGTTTTCATAAATTGTAGAAGTAATTCTTTATCTGAACTATTAAATTTATCCCATCTCTCTGTTTTGAAGAAGTTTATATCAGGGTGTAGACACATGTAGTATAATAACATCTATTGGACATTAAGTCTATCATAGACACACACCAATATACATGTCAATAACACTAGATATCTGATGCTTTCATCTCAGTCATGTGTCGTAAAGGAGATATCACACCTCCTCTGCCTCTTTCCGTACATTTATAAATATATAAATACACACATACAAGCAGCTTAATGTCAATATTCTGTGTTACATGAAACATGAATAAAAGTCAGGAAATAATCAGTATGGATGACTAACAGCATCAAAATCTTTTGTGGGGAATTTTTCATGTAGGAAAATTTATTGGTTGAGGTGGAGAAGGAAATTGGTGACAACCCTTCTCAATGGGGGCAAATGATGTAGTTTTAACATTAAATTATGCTCGTTATTTTTAAATTCTTACACCTTACAATAAATGTTTCTTTTCCTTTTTACTTCGCAACGAAATATTGTTTATTGTGGTGAGTGAAAAACACAGAGACGCGTAATCACGGAGGTGTGAGTTCGAGTCTCATAGCCGGCCGCCAACACTTTTCTGCAAAATAGGGGTAGCTTATCCTGTTCAGGCTATATTATTAGCAATATCCTGCCTTTGAGAATTTAAAATCACTTCTTAAACTTCCTAAGACATCTCAAAGCTTCTAAAGCAAACTTCGTTTGTTTGTTTCCGTTCATCGTAATTTGAATTTAAATATATATGTATTACGAAGAGAGAAAAGGATAACTTAGGTAATTAATTGAAAATAACATAAAAACACAGAGTGCAATTCATATATAATGCCTTAAATCCCAACAACGGACCATTGAATGTGTTTATGTGAATAAAGATATTGAAAAACATTAGCACGTAAGAGTGAGAAAGAAACTCGGAAGGTATCAGGTGGTCGTGGGGTGCGCGATAAATAACAGCTAAACTGCTCTTCAATCGGTTTTTTCCCTTCTTTGTTGGTTTCATAACCGTTTGAATCCTTGCATGTACAGCAGAAATACGCAGAAATTTTCTGAAAATTTCCCCAAAATAAAAATATGTGATAAGCGGTTATATTGGGTGCTTAAAGAAAGATTCCTTTGAAAAATAGATATTAATTGTAAGTTGTAATGATGGAGAAGAACCTTCGGAAATAAAGACTTCCTAGGTTTTAAATAAAATCCGTTCCATTTCTTGTATATACAAAATTTACTTTTCGTTTCAGTATTTCAAGTGCACACTCGTATTTTTATACATTCCGTATGTCTTAGAAATTACATCGTAATTTTCCCGCGGAATTTACGTGTGAGGAAGAAAGAGAAAAGTTATCTACACAAGGTATCCATCTGACGTTAACAAATAATATAGGAAATAAGGAAAGATGCAATGAAATATCTGAATGTAAAGGAGAACACAACGAAAGTATTGAAAGAACAGCCTCACCGAAGTTGAAAAAGTGGGTTTCCATCGCAAAAAAATTAGGGAAAGGTAGGTGCGGTCCATGCCCTTTACCTCCGCTATTTCGTCTTTGTTTAGTGAGATTCTTTCTTGTAACTTACTCAACACATCGAAACAAACAGACGTACGTAATATGATACATATACAATAGAAATATACTTACATAGTAATATATATTCAGAGAGAGTCAACGATGAAAATATGAGAATATGTTGAATGAGTGAAAAGTTAGAGTGGACAGTGACAGCTTCAAGAGAATTTTTACGACGAATATTAATATTTAACAGGTCAACATAATTAAAAAAATGCTGCATCTGTTTCTTTAGACACTTAATTACCAATCATGTGTCTATTTAATTAGATTTTCTCTTAAATATCAGTTGTAAAGTGGAATTGAGCAAGCAATACACATGCATTGTCTTTCTACTCTAGCGGTGTCATATGAAATTGTCACCCATAATTATGACCCTAGTATCGATCTATTGCATTTCAATCTGTTTTAGGGTTAGGGTTGGGGGGAAGGATAATCTTTTTTTCTTCACAAATGTAAATAAACCCAATCTGTTTCTTAAACGAGGGACATATTCATACGGCACAGGAATTATTTTCTTGCCTCAATGGACGTCATTGATTGGTTGAAATTCCAGAAAAAACAACAAATATCTTACAAACCATAGAATTTTCTCAATAGAGCCAAGAGGGAAAGATGTTTTATAAACACATTCTACCAGTATACGAAGTTGAAAATTTTTCAGTTACCTAGAAATTATGTTAAAAAAACTGCCGTTCAAACCGAAAAGATCCTATATGTGTTAAAAAATCTCATCACGCAATCGAACCAATGAGAGAGCCTCTGCCTGGTCGCTCGATATGCTAAAAATAGCAGCCAAAGTATACCCCTATCTAAATCACATGCCCATTGTACGTAATGTCCTAGATTATCCCTCAAAAGACAGTTTGCTGAAGGCTGGAATGTCTTTGATGATACGTTTGCTGTATCAGGTTTGATTTGAGGCTAAATAACATTATGGTAAATTTCTATATTAACTCCCGCATGATTTTCACTAAGAAAAAACTAAAAAAATGTTAGATTTTTGCGTGGAATCAACTACCCTGACCTCATGATATGCTACAAAACCCTTTTATGGGTCCAAAAGACGGGGTGGGGTGAGGTGGAAGCCATTTTTTTTTACCTTAGAAAAAAACACATTAGGACAATGGAGAAGAGTTTGATATTATTTATTCAGCATTACATGTGTTTCATTTCCTAATAGGAATTTCAAACATTTACACGTAGAGAAAAAGTGTAAAGGATTTCCTTTAAGAAAATCTTTGAACAAACATGTGTGTGTGTATGTGTCTGTGTGTGTACCCTTGTCCAGATATTATGTGATGTTCGTAAAGGGCCATCATACTTGTGCAGTTGTTCACTTCCAGTCCTCTGCGTAAAATATTTCCTTGCTTGGAAACAGGTGAGGATTGGTCATGAGAAAGGTACCCAGATGTAGAAAATCTCCATCAATGAATTCCATCTGATCCACAGAAGCATGAATAGGAGAATATTAAATGATGAGGATCATCATCATCGTGGTTCCTCTACTGTATCAATGCATTTACATTTCAATAATTGATCCATTTTCATAGAATGATTTAGCACAAATAGCTTAGGTTACAGTTATATCTTTCATATTAATAGGACTGTGTACAAACAATTCACCATTTTGAAAGAATGATTGAGGTTTAACATCACAGTGATATGTTTTCCTTCCTCTGTCAATGCTCTTTTGATTAAAAAATGGATGATTTCATGTCAAAGATTTACTATAGATGTCACATTCATATAGTTTCTCTATTCTGTGGATGTCTTTATGAGATACGTCCTTTGTCCTTCTGAAGAAATGTTATACAACAAATATCACTGTGTTATGGACCCACTTCATAAGGAAAGACTTCTCTTTAAATCAGAAATGATTTTGTGTAAATGATTTGCCACAGATATCACTGTGAATTGATTTTTCTTGAGTGTGAATGCATTTGTGTATAGTTAAGTGACTGTTTCCAGAGAAGGTCTTACCACAGTTATCACAGGTATATGGTTTCCACCCTGTATGAATACGTTTGTGTTGAGATAAGCCACTGTTCCTAGAGAAAGGTTTACCAGAGATATTACAAGGTTATGGTTCCTACCCCGTATGAATACGCTTGTGTTTAGTTAAGCTACTGTGTTGAGAGAAAGATTTACCACAGATATCACAGTGATAAGGTTTCTCCCCTGTATGAATACGTTTGTGCTGAGTTAAGCTATTGCCAGCAGAGAGTGATTTACCACAGGGATAAGGTTTGTCCCCTCCATGAACCCGTTTGTGTTTCGTTAAGCTACTTTGAACAGAGAATGATTTACCACAGATACTACAGTCATATGGTTTCTCCCCTGTATGAATACGTATGTGCGTAGTTAGGGTAGTGTTTTGAGAAAATGATATACCACAGATATCACAGTGATATGGTTTCTCGCCTGTATGAACACGTATATGTCGAGTTAAGTGACTGTCAACAGAGAATGATTTACCACAGATATCACAGTGATATGGTTCCTCCCCTGAATGAATACGTTTGTGCTTCGTTAAGCTACTTCCATCAGAGAAAGATTTACCACAGATATCACAGCAATATGGTTTCTCTCCAGTATGAATACGTTTGTGTTTCGTTAAGCTACCGCCAACAGAGAATGATTTACCACAGATATCACAGTAATATGGTTTGTCCCCTGTATGAATACGTTTGTGGTCTGTCAAGTGACTACTATCAGAGAATGATTTACCACAGATATCACAGGTATATGGTTTCTCTCCTGTATGGATACGTTTGTGTTGAGTGAAGCCACCGCTATGAGAGAATGATTTACCACAGATATCACAGTGATATGGTTTCTCTCCTGTATGGATACGTATGTGCTTCGTTAAGCTACTTCCATCAGAGAAAGATTTACCACAGATATCACAGTGGTATTGTTTCTCTCCAGTATGAATACGTTTGTGTTTCGTTAAGCTACCGCCAACAGAGAATGATTTACCACAGATATCACAGTGATATGGTTTCTCCCCTGTATGAATACGTTTGTGTTTAGCTAAGCTACTGTTCTCAGAGAATGATTTACCACAGATATCACAAGAATATGGTTTCTCCCCTGTATGAATATTTTTGTGTTGAGTTAAGACACTGTTCTGAGAGAATGATTTACCACAGATATCACAGGTATATGGTTTGTCTCCTGTATGAATACGTTTGTGTTTCGTTACGTTGCCATCAGAGAATGATTTACCACAGATATCACAAGAATATAGTTTCTCTCCTGTATGGATATGTGTGTGTTTAGTTAAGTGACAGCCAGTAGTGAATGATTTACCACAGATATCACAGTGATATGGTTTCTCTCCTGTATGGATACGTGTGTGTTTAGTTAAGTGACTGCTAGTAGAGAATGATTTACCACAGATATCACAGTGATATGGTTTTTCGCCTGTATGAATACGATTGTGCTTAGTTAAGCTGCTGCTTTGAGAGAAAGATTTACTACAGATATAACAGTGATATGGTTTCTCCCCTGTATGAATGTGTTTGTGAGTTGTCAAGGTACTTCCTGAAGTGAAGGATTTACCACAGATATCACAATGATAAGGTTTCTCTCCTGTATGAACCCGTTTGTGTCGAGTTAAGTGACTGCCATTAGAGAACGATTTACCACAGATATCACAGGTATATGGTTTCTCTCCTGTATGAACCCGTTTGTGTCGAGTTAAGTGACTGCCATTAGAGAATGATTTACCACAGATATCACAGGTATATGGTTTCTCCCCTGTATGAATACGCTTGTGTCTAGTCAAGTTACCACTTTGATAGAATGATTTACCACAGATATCACAGTGATATGGTGCTTCCCCTGCATGAATTTCTTGGTGTTTACTGGATTTACGTTTTTCTAAAAATGACATTTTGTACATGCCACAGTCATATGATGATGTTCCGTATTCCTCCGATATTTCTTCAAGAACAAATAAAATCGAACCTTCAAGTTGTACAGATCAACAACTTTTTAATAATATTTCTTCTCTCACCAAAATTTATGGATATTTTTCTTCTTTTTGTTTTTATAGTTTATTCCAAACTAATAAAGAAATATATATTTCTTCTAAATGTGATCAATGCCAATATTTAAAAATGCCGCAAATATTCTTTGTAAATCTATCAAAGTATATTTAAAAGAGAAAATTATCTCTTGCACATTTCAAACACAGAAGTAAAGAAATGCTTTCTCTCTCAGAGGAAATATTTTACTGTAAGCGATGTTTTCTAGAAGCAGGATTATACGTTTGTAGAATATCTTTGCAGAGTCTTTCAAACATGATACATATTGATAATTCTTTAAAAGTAAAAATTACTTTTTAGCCAATTTCATGTGATTTTCTGAAAGAATACGAAAATAATACAAGATATCAAGTATGTTTAAAAGGCAGATATTCAAAAGTGCAAATTTACGACATTTCTTGTTTCAAAAATTTTAGATGTAATTCTTTATCTGAACTATGAAATTTATCCCATTTCTGCATTACCAAAATGTTTATATCATAGAGTAGACACATCTATTATAATACCAACTCCTGGAATATAAAGTCTGTCATAGACACACTTCCACACACCAATATACATATAAATGACACTAGATTTCTGATGTTTTCATTGCAGTCTTGTATCTTTGTTTGCTAAAACAGACATCGCTCTTTCTGTACCTTCATCATCATCGTTTAACATCTGCTTTCCACGCTGGCATGGTTTGTGAGGTTTGACTGAGGACTGGCAAGCCATGAGGCTGAACAAGGTTTCAATCTTATCAGGCAAGATTTCTACAGCTGGATGCTGTTTTAGCGTGTAGCGGTTGCCTTTTATGTGCCACGGAGCCAGTCAGGTAGCATTGGCATCGACCATGCTTGAATGGTACTATGTATGTGCCACCGGCATGGGTGCAAGTCAGGCAGCACTAGCATCAATCATGCTCGAATGGTACTTTTTACATGCAACCTACATGGGAGCCATATATACAAAGACATATATACATATATATATATATATACGGTTAGCTGAACGTTAATATTTTGTTGAGCATAAAAGATGAATAAATGTCAGTAAATAATATTGATGTCTCACTAACATCATCAAAATCCTTAGTGGGGTAATTTTAATGTAGGAAAAATTATTGGTTGATGTGGAGAATGAAAGCCAGATTCCTCCAAAGAGTTTGGGGCGTCCTGAAGAAGGCAATGTGCTGTTGAAATGGCTGCCACGTTCACCTGAGCTGACACCTTGCCATTTCTTTCTCAGGGAGGGCCTAGTCTATGTCTCCCCTCTTCCTGCAAGCCCAGAGGAACTTAAGCAGAGAATTATTACCATACTGGTCGTGAGATGTGCGAAAAATAACAGCTAAATAGCTCATAAATCACAGTTGATTTTTTTCTTTTTTTGGTTGCATGACCGAACGAATTCTCGTACGCAAAAATTTCTGAAAATTCCCCCAAATAAAAATATGTGACGAGGGATTATATTAGGTGCTTAAAGCAGCACTCCACACACACACACAAAATTAAATAAATTAGAAAAACATATTAATTCTAACATTTAATGATGCAGAAGAACCACCAGAAATAAAGACTTCCTACGTCTCAAATAAAAGCCATTTCCTCTCGATACGATATTTGCTTTTCGTTTCAGTATTTCAAGTGCACACTCGTATTTTTATAAAATCCCCATTTCTTACTAATTACATCGTAATTTTCCCATATTTAACGAAATTGTCGAATTTACACGTTAGAAAGAAAGATAAATGTTATCTAAACAAGGGATTGATCCGACGTTTTTACAAATAATTTAGAAAATAACCAAAAGTGCAATGAAATGTCTAAAAGAAAACGACAACACAATGAAAGTATTAAAATGACAGCCTTTCGTATAATTTCGTCTTAGTGAGATTTTTTTTCCTTTTAACTTTCTCAACACATCGAAACAAATAAATGTACATAATACGACACATATATAATAGAAATGTTTAAATAAATACTTACATAGTAATAGATATGGAGAGAAAGAGTGAAGGAGGAAGATGTGAGAACTGGAGTCAGAGTGGACAACGACAGCTTCAAGAGAATTTCTAGGTTTCTACAACAAACGTTAATTAATATTTTTCAGGTCCACATAATCGTAAATGCTGTATCTGTTTGTTTAGACAGTTAATTACCAATCATTTGTATATATTTGATTGGGTTTTCTCTTAAATATCAGTTTGAAAGTGAAAGTGATCAAACAATCAAGGTGCGTGAGGAACAAGAAATACACTTAATTAGGAAGACTCAACAAGGGGAACTAACTCCATATTTCTTTATTATGATTATACAATCGTTACATAGAAGGACAAATACAGGACATACATGCAAAAAACAGTTAAGAGGTTCGATTAAAAATTTTCCATAACATTTGGATTATTCATTATAAAAATTCGTCTGTAAATTGTCCTTTACATGACCAATAGAATATTATAACATTACATAAACTTTCGATCTTACCGAAGTTTTAAACCCCGGCAATTTATAAGGCCCCGCAGCTTTTGTTTCCTCTCCTCCCTCCATAGTTAAGCTGGGTTTCTGACACCCACCTTTTTTTCCACTTCCTTCCATCTTTTCTCATACACACCCCGTGGTAAGATCCTCTTTTCCAGCCCCATTTTGCTCTTCAGATGATATCTGAAGTAAGTGAGCAAGCCGGGGCCCGAGACAAAGGATCCTATCGCGACTCCTTCCATTCTTGTACGCCACATGCATTCTTTTGCTACTGCAACCGTGCAGTAAAAACATGCCTCACCTTCCTTCGAGAGTCCAGTTGGCGGTATCATCTTAATCATAGACTCAGCCGACAGCTGTACTCGTCCCAGATGCGATAACACGTGTTCTGCGTAACTTATCAAGTCGGACAACTTCCGACAGTGTATAAAAGCGTGCTGGACGGTTTCATCGTCCAACTCGCACCTTGGACACGTCGGTGGCACTGAAATTCCGTGCCGCGATAACTTCTCGCGAACAGGTAAAGCATTCCTATAGCACTGCCAGGCCAGGGATCTTTGGAAATTATCCAAATACCCCGTCCTGAAAGTCTTTTTAAACAGGTTGGTAAGCTGGTCTTCGTCAAACCCCAGAGCCCCTCCTAGGACGTCGTCGTTCTTTGCCTCTACCAGCCTTCTATAAAATACCGAGGTGGTATTTCCGCAGCCGGCCTTGCCCGCCTTGTGGATCAGCGTGAGTGCCTGTCGGCACTCCTTTTGCCATAAAGTCAGTTTCCATCTTTTGATGCGACCGGGTTTAAAATTCACTAAGGAGGCCGGTCTCGGGAAAAATTCCCCTGCCAGCGGACTCCACACCTTATCACCCTCCAGGTGGTGCCAGAGATGCTTCAGCCTCAACGCATGTCTGCGCATCATCAATCAAGGCATTCCTAACCCACCCTTTAACGGTTCGTGGCAGCAAACGGAGCGCCTCACAAGTGGCTTTCCTCCCTTCCACAAAAAGCGGAAAAGGATTCGCTCCAACTTGCTAAGCCATGAATCGGGGCAAGGGACAACGGTCAGGCGGTAAGTGATTACAGATGCAATGAACATCTGTACCACCTCCGCCCTTCCTTTCAAGGACAGAAACCTTCAGGACCAGGTCCGTACTATGGCCTCCACCTTGCTCGTCACCTCACTCCAGTTCCTCTCCGTTTGGGAGTCTGGCCCAAACCAAACTCCTAGCAACTTAACAGGGCCATCCGTCCAGTGTCCCACGACACTGGACGATATCGACTTACTCCTCCAGGTGCCGAGGCGCAAGCCAACCGACTTCTCCTTGTTAACCTTTGCTCCTGCCACCGCCTCGTATCCTCTGATAGCCTCTTCCACTCAAGGTAGCTGGGCCTCATTGGACACGGTGAGGGTGACGTCATCCGCATAAGCAGTAACCGTCCTCCCACCTCCGATCTCATCCGAGTTACTTCCCAGCCTCTCCAACTTTCGCAGCAATGGCTCAAGAGCCAACACGTACAAAAGTGGTGACAAGGGGCACCCTTGACGAACTGAACATTCGATCGAAAACGGTTCCGTTATGTAACCGTTTATCTGGACGGTGGACTTGATGCCGCTATACATAGCGGAGATCCACCCGCGAAATTCAGGGCCCAGTCCAGCCGCTTCGAAGACCGTCGCCAGGTACTCATGGTCTACCCTATCGAACGCTTTACTTTGGTCTAAATGGACCATTACCCCGCCCTTGCCGGTTAATTTACCCACCCTATCTAAGGTGTAGCGTATAAGGTGAAGATTGTCCTGGATCGACCTGCCTGGAATTGCACATGTCTGTGCTCTCCCTACAAGTTTCTCCACGACAACCGTCAACCTTTTTGCCAACACCTTGGCCAAAATCTTTAACTCTACATTAAGTAGAGTTATGGGCCTGTAGTTACTAATGTTATCCCCCTTGCTCGGGTCTTTCTGGATTAGCGTCACCACTCCCCGGCTTACAGAACTGGGAATTCTCCCATTCTGCTGCCAGTTCGTGTAGACGCCTGCCAATATTCCCCCGAACAAGTCCGGCATACTTTGGTAAAACTCGTAGGGCAGACCATCCAACCCCGGCACATCCGGCCAGTATCCCCTCTATCTTCGCGGGAGTGATCGCTTCTTCACAGCACTCCACCTTACGCCCCGAGAGCCGCGGTCCGCCGGCTAGGAAGTCCTTTAAGGCCCTCGCCCGCTCCGGCACCACACCACCCCCGAACACGCGGGCGAAATGCTGGTGAAGAAACTTTTGCATCTCCTCCTGTCCATAGATCTTTTGTCCCTGTTCGTCAGTTAAAGACTTGATTGAGGCTTTGTTACCTCTCTGACTCTCCACTCGACGGGCCCATCCGGCAACGTTAATACCTTCTCGTTTCCCAGCGCGTAGCTTAGCTCTGACTCTGCAACCTTCGTGTTTGGAGTTAAGGTGACGGTACAGTACCGTCCTTGCTGCCATCACTCCGGATGCAGAGCCAGCTTCCATTGCCTCGTTTAGATTCTTAACTAAATCGTCCTCTATCCTATTCCTATCTAACCTTAGCTGATTGCTAATTCTAATGGACTTTGAACGGATGGCTCTTTTGAGGGAGTGCCACCATCTACTGTTAATGATGGTGCCACACAATGCCCTCTGTACTAACACCTTAATCCGGGCACGGAAGTCTTCACAATTCAAAATAGCCTTGTTCAGCTTCCAGTACCCGGGTCCCTGTCTATGACACTTATCTAATTGCATCCTACACGTCACAAATTTGTGATCCGTGTAAGGCACAATGTGAAACTGTGGACAACTAAACGTATCCTTATCTCTTTTCTTAACGAATATCCTATTTAAATACGATCTGTGTGAGCCGTCGTTGTTACTCCACGTCCACTGTGGAACGCTCGGCTCATCCAGTCGGTAACGGTCCACTAGATCAAAGCTCTCTAGTAGACCCTTGAGGCTAGGGTCCCCCTTCCTATTGGTTGAGCCAACACTGTCGACCCGCGCTTCAAGGACAGTGTTAAAGTCCCCTACTAAGACTACCGTTTTCGACGTCGCTAAAAAGGGCTCCAGGTTCCGAAAAAAACCCGTCTGCCTACACTCATTCGGAGCGTAGACAGCTACCAACCTGAAGGACTGTTACCTTACGTGGGTCACATCCAGAACAACCAGCCTGGCTTCTGGGTTCAGAAAGACAGTACTTACCTGCAAGTCCAAGCTCTTCCTGATAAGGACTGCCACGCCTCTGCCTCTTCCTCGGCTAGGAGAAATAAATTTCTGGAACCCATTTAGAAGAGGCGAGAACGCTTGGGCCTCGTTCATCTTGGACTCGGTTGCAATAGCTATGTCCACTCCATGTGTCGTGAGGTCGTTCAGGAAACAAATTTGTTTCCATTTCGACCCCATTCCACGTACATTCACACAACCCAGCTTAGCCATTGTCGGTGAGAGAAAAAATAAATGAACTTACGGTTGAGAAAGGGGCATGACAGTTTAAATCTGCCCTCTTCCCCTTCTTCCTCCTTGTGGTCGTAGCTGCAGGGCTCTTAACTTTTTCAAATCTTGTTTTATGGGGAGGGGTTTGGCGAACTGTTTTCCAATGAATACAGTGCCGTGGGGGTAGGGCTGGGGAATTTGCTTTGTATGTATGTCTGCAGTGCTTGCTGATTTTTTCCTTGTTTGGGGAGGGGAGTCCAGGGTGTTATCTTTTTTTCTTTTGTGTGTCACCTGTGTGTAATCCATTTGTTCAATACAATCCTCCGTTTCGGTTTCTTTGCTTGTCGTCGTCTTGGGTTCTTTTTCCGCCTTCTCCCCTTCAGTGTTTGAAGCACTTTGGGGGGGAGCTTCGTTGGTTTTCTTTTTTTTTAAACAGTTCGAGCGGACGTGACCCTTTTCACCACATTTAAAGCACCTAGGTCTGCGCCCCTCCACTGACACTCTCATGGACGTTCCATCCTCATTAAATACCCTATCGGGCAGGTTCTCCAATATCTTGTTTTCTGCCTGAACGAGGAGTTCCAGCGTCTGTCCCTTCCAGCGTACCTCCTCTTTCCTTCTCATCTGCAGAATCGAAACTTCCCGCTCTACATTGTGCAGGACCGCCGCTGCTACCCACATTATGTCATATCCTCTACCAGCAGTTTAGCTGTTCTTTTCCCCATATAGCAACATGATATCATTATTTTTCAGGGTCATTGATGACACCTCTCTTGCTACCTCAGCCGAGTCAAAATGTGCTTCAACGGTAGCGCTGCGAGCACCTCGAACAACATGGCTAATTTTGTCCCACACCGGGGACAAGCACTTTTCTACTATCCCGTTTTTGACATCCATGATTTTTTTTTCTTTGTAGCTATAAACTTTGTATATAACTGTCTTTTCCTTTATTTCCTGTACCTTCGCTTGCGGCGGTACCAGTTTAATTTCATTGCCTTCCATTTTTACTAAGTTCCGAAATTCGAATAACTGTTCAATCTTAAATTCTACATCCGTTATGGTTCCGCCCACTGCGGCCGAAAAAGACTGTTTTTTGACTTCGGTATCCTTTGGTTCACCTTTTCCCATCACGGGAAAGTCACTCTTCGACGCCAAGTCGAAATCCATTTCTCAAAAAATGTTTCAAAAATATTACCTCGAAGGTAATGACAATGATTAAACACAGAATTTTCTGCCCCGTAGGGCGAAAATTACTGTTACACAACGGACAACAGTTCAATTCACGAGTAACAATTCACAAACAACGAAGAACAAAAATCGAACTCACTCAACAAAAGGCAGCAAAATTCTCAAAACGCAGATGAAAGAGGTGTACCGAGACAATGAGGAAGAATTAACTCTGAACAAGGGGAACTAAGTCTTGTCTTTATACTCTAGCGGTGTCATATGAAATTGTCGCCCATAATTATGACCCTAGTATCGATCTATTGCATTTCAATCTGTTTTAGGTTTATGGTTGGGGGAAAGGGCATCTTTTTCTTCACAAATGTAAATAAACCCAATCTGTTTCTTAAACGAGGGACATATTCATACAGCACAGAATGTTTTTTTTTTACCTCAATGGACGTCATTGATTGATTGAAATTTCAGAAATTGAAGAAAAAACAACAGATATCTTACAAAGTATAGAATTTTCTCAATAAAGCCAAGAAAAAAAGATGTTTTATAAACACATTCTACCAGTATACGAAGTTTAAAATTTTTTAGTTACCTAGAAATTATGTTAAAAAAACTGCCGTTCAAACCGAAAAGATCCTATATGTGTTAAAAAATCTCATCATGCAATCGAACCAATGAGAGAGCCTCTGCCTGGTCGCTCGACATGTTAAAAATAGCAGCCAAAGTATCCCCCTATCTAAATCACATGCCCATTGTACGTAATGTCCTAGATTATCCCTCAAAAGACAGTTTGCTGAAGGCTGGAATGTCTTTGATGATACGTTTGCTGTATCAGGTTTGATTTGAGGCTAAATAACATTATGGTAAATTTCTATATTAACTCCCGCATGATTTTCACTAAGAAAACAATAAAAATGTTAGATTTTTGTGTGGAATCAACTACCCTGACCTCATAATATGCTACAAAACCCTTTTAAGGGTCCAAAAGACGGGGTGGGGTGAGGTGGAAGCGATTTTTTTTTACCTTAGAAAAAAACACATTAGGACAATGGAGAAGAGTTTGATATTATTTATTCAGCATTACATGTGTTTCATTTCCTAATAGGAATTACAAACATTTACACGTAGAGAAAAAATGTAAAGGATTTACTTTAAGAAAATCTTTGAACATACATGTGTGTGTGTGTGTGTGTACCCATGCCCAGATATTATGTGGTGTTCGTAAAGGGCCATCATGACTGTCATACTTGTGCAGTTGTTCACTTCCAGTCCTCTGCGTCAAATATGTCTCACCAGGAAAAATATTTCCTTGCTTGAAAACATGTGAAGATTGGTCACAAGAAAGGGACCCAGCTGTAGAAAATCTCTATGAATGAATTCCATCTGATCCACAGAAGCATGAATAGAAGAATGTTAAATGATGAGGATCATCATCATCGTGGTTCCTCTTCTGTATCAATGCATTTACATTTCAATAATTGATCCATTTTCATAGATTGATTTAGCACGAATAACTTAGGTTACAGTTGTATCTTTCATATTAACAGGACTGTGTACAAACAATTCACCATTTTGAAAGAATGATTCAGGTTTAACATCACAGTGATATGTTTTCCTTCCTCTGTCAATGCTCTTTTGATTCAATTATGGATGATTTCATGTCAAAGATTTACTATCGATGTTACATTCATATAGTTTCTATCATGTGTTGAGTTCTTTATAAGGTCCAAGCTTGACCTTTTGACGGAATGTCATACAACAAATGTCACTGTGCTATGGATCCTGTGCATAACGAATGCACTTGTGTTTAATTAAGTGAAGATTTAGTGAGAATGATTTACTGCAGATATCGGTGATACGGTTCCTCACCTGTATGAATACACTTGTGAGAAGCTAAGTTACAACCATCAGAGAATGATTTACCGCAGATATCACACCGATATGGTTTCTCACCTGTATGAATTAGTTTGTGTGTAGTTAAGCTGCTGCCCTCGGAGAATGATTTACCACAGATATCACAGTTAAGAAACAGTTCAAGAAACAGATTGGGTTTATTTACATTTCTGAAGAAAAAAAGATACCCTTCCCCTAACCCTAACCCTGAAACAGATTGAAATGCAATAGATCGTATTTGTTTAGTGAAATTCTTTCTTTTAACAGGTATTACTTAATTAGAGTGGTCCAGGTGCGCGCACTCACGCATGCGCTCTAGCTAGTCGTGACTAGTCGATCCTACAACGACTACGTAGCAAAGTAAATAAAACACAAAATACATAAATTTTTTTTACACAAAGGAAATAATTTTTTAAAAATAAAGTAAATAAAACACAAAAACACAAAGTAAATAAAACAAAAACACAAAGTAAGGATCGACTAGCTAGGGCGGATACGCGAGTGCGCGCACCTGGAGCACTCTTCTTAAGTAGTACCCTTTTAACTTACTCAACACATCGAAACAATTAGATATATGGCATGACACATATATAATAGAAATGTTTATATAAATATAATACTTACACAATAAATATATATATATATATATATGTGTGTATACGCAGAGTGAGTCAACGAGGAAGGTGTGAGAAGAATATATTGTAGTGAAAACTGAACTCAGAGTGGACAAAGAGAGCTTCAAGAGAATTTCTTCCTCATTACAACAAACGTTAATTAATATTTTTCAGGTCCACATAATCAAAAATGCTGCATCTGTTTCTTTAGAAATTTAATTACCAATCGTGTATATATTTGATTGGGTTTTCTCTTAAATATCAGTTGTAAAGTGGAACCGATCAAGTAATAAAAATGCGTAAGAAACAGGAGCAAGAAAGCCTTTTACGAATTTATGTGAAGCACCTCAGCTCTTAATTAAAAACGATTTCCCCTCGTCTGTTAATTGCTAAATCTTTCCAATTCTGTTTCCGTTTAAGAGAGAACCCAATTGAATATACACACGTTTGATAATTAACTGTGTAAAGAAATCCGTACAGTATTCTTTATTAAATTCACCTGCAAAATATAAATCAACGTTTGCTATTAAAAATCTAGAAATTCTCTTGAAGCTGTCATTGTCCACTCAGACTCCAGTCCTCACTGCTTCATCATATTCTCACATTTTCCTCGGTGACTCTCTCTATATATATATACGTTTATTTCTATGTGAGTATTATATCTATTTAAGCATTTCTATAGTATATGTGTCATTTTACGTACATTTGCTTATTCTGACGTGTTGAATAATTAAATTAAAAGAATTTCACTAAACAAAGCCGAAATTATATGAAAGTAAGGCTGACATTCGAATACTTTTGTTTTATTTTCTTTTAGACGTTCCGTTCCAGTTTTGGTTATTTCTTACATTGCTTGGTTAAGTCAGTGCAATACCTTGTTTACACAACATTTTCCTTTATTTTTGGCTTGTAAATCTAACAATTTATTTAAATGCAGGGAAATTCCGATGTAATTTCTGAAAAATGGAGAATATATAAAAATTAGATTGTGCACTCGAAATACTGAAACGAAAATAGGATAGTTCACTGAAGAAATGGAACGGCATTTGTGTGAAACATTAAAAGAAATGTCTTTATTTTTGCTAGTTCTTCTCCGTCATTACAATTTACAACTTATATATATATCGGTACTACTAGCAAAGACTGGACCCGGTGTGCGCTAGCTAGTCGTAAGTAGTTGATCCTACAACGACTTGCATGTATGCAAATGAGTTGATTTTACAGAATAAAATAAAAGAAATTTTTAAAGAAAATAAATAAATTATTTCTTAGAACAATGGATTTGATTTTTTTACACAAATCAAATAAAATGTGTGTGATATATTCTTTTACTAGTTTTTAGTTTTTGGACAGCATCCATGGTAGGTACATCATTCAGGTATATATATATATATATTTATATATATATATATATTTATGTATATATATGTATATATATAAAACAGAACTGGGAGAAGAAGAAGAAACAGAACGAAGCGACGAATCGAAACGAACCCGACACGAAGCGCTGTCAGACAATAGTGTAATAAATAAAATATATGCATACATACAAACATATATGTAAGTACCTACATCTACATGTATATATACATGCATATATAAAAATATATATATACGAGAGTACAGGACACCACAACTAGACGTAGAACTCAACAAGAAACGAAAACGGAAAAGCTATTTTTTTACAACAGAAAAACCGAGACGTGGAACTGGACGAGAAACGAAGACGGGAAAAACATTTTTTTACAACAGAAAAACAAATTACAGGACATACTACACAAGGAAAAATCCCCAATCATCAGCTGTCGCTAGTTAGACTCAAGCGTGTTTCGAAGGCAAGACAGGACACGACTCGTCAAAACTAGGCCTTCCTGCCTGAGAATTAATATAAAATTTTCTCACAGAGGGGTAAAACGAGCACGAAAAAAATGTAACACAAACAGGACAGTAACAATAAAAATGCACAATAAAATACAAGATAAAAATGCATGTACAGGAAAATACAAAACGAGAAATAAAAAGAAAATACAGTACAGAAATCAAAATAAACAAGAAAACAAACGAAAAGGCCTTTTTTCTGGCTATAGACGGAGGATGTCCTGGCAGCGCATGGAATCTTGTGTGTGTGTATGTATATGTATATATGTTTTTTTTTTTTTTTGGTTTGTTTTCATGTTTTCTTGTTTGTTTATTTACCCTAAACCCCCACCACCACATGAATTCCGGCCTGAGATTCGAACCCGCGATCCCATGACCGCGAGTCGGCTGCTCTAACCATTAGGCCATGTGCCTCCACATCTGCGTTACTAAACAAAGCTGTGTTGACAAGATAGAACTCCGAGGTGAAAACATTGGTCATCTTGGCCATGAACATTGGTGTGTGTGTGTGTGTGTGAGAGAGAAAGAGTGTGTGTGTCACAGATTTAATGTCCAGGAGTTGCTATTATAATTATTGAATCTGCTCGTAATTTATTAACTTTTGGGTAAGTTTATTAGTTTGAATGCAGGTTTACTTCTACAATCCATTAAAACAGAAACGTCGTAAATTTGCACTTTTGAATATCTACCTTTTAAACATATTCCTTGACGCCCCACTTTATTGAGGCCACCATTGTAACAGGGTGCAGGAGGAGTGAAAATGTTTTCATTTCAACGATGCAGCTTTATCCCCCACGGTCAGACATGCCGGTCAAGTTCTGCAGATTGCAATGTCCGGTGAGACCATGCTTCACCATGTCCATCAACAAATCCCAAGGCCAAACACCATCGATTTGGGGTTTTCCATTCAATGAGGATAAATAATTGATAAACTATTTCATTATAGGGTTTCTGCTGAAATTGGCTACACCTCATTTTCAACCATAACTTTTACCAATTTTGACATATTTTGCTCAAACTCGATGCCAGCATTACTTAGGACTTATGGGATCTTTGAAGGCTTTAAGTTCTCAAAAAAAAAAAAAAAAACCCGATGAGCGGAAATAATCGATAAACTAATTCCTTATTGTATTTCCCATTCAAATTGCCTGCAATCCCACTTTCAGCCAAACTTTTGCCAATCTCACCAGATTTCGCTCGAATGTGATGTCATTGTCACTTATTTTGGTTTGAAATAAATCACTTCATCACTTAATGATCCGAATTTAATACCGAGCAACGCCGGGTTATACTGTTACTCAAATATATATCAGTAAAGCCGTTAATATTTCAAGAAAAGAGTTAGTTCCCCTTGTCAACTCTTCCTAATTTTGTTCTACCTCCTGTTTCTCACGCACCTTCATTGTTTGATCAGTTCCACTTGACAACTGATATTTAAGAGAAAACCCAATCAAATATATACAAATGATTGGTAATTAACTGTCTAAACAAACAGATACAGCATTTACGATTATGTGGACCTGAAAAATATTAATTAACGTTTGTTGTAGAAATCTAGAAATTCTCTTGAAGCTGTCCTTGTCCACTCTGACTCCAGTTCTCACATCTTCCTCCTTCACTCTTTCTCTCAATATCTATTACTATGTAAGTATTTATTTAAACATTTCTATTATATATGTGTCGTATTATGTACATTTATTTGTTTCGATGTGTTGAGAAAGTTAAAAGAAAAAAAATCTCACAAAAACGAAATTATACGAAAGGCTGTAATTTTAATACTTTCATTGTGTTGTCGTTTTCTTTTAGACATTTCATTGCACTTTTGGTTATTTTCTAAATTATTTGTAAAAACGTCGGATCAATCCCTTGTTTAGATAACATTTATCTTTCTTTCTAACGTGTAAATTCGACGATTTCGTTAAATGCGGGAAAATTACGATGTAATTAGTAAGAAATGGGGAATGTATAAAAATACGAGTGTGCACTTGAAATACTGAAACGAAAAGCAAATATCGTATCGAGAGGAAATGGAACGGCTTTTATTTGAGACATAGGAAGTCTTTATTTCTGGCGGTTCTTCTACATCATTAAAAATTAGAATTAATATATTTTTCTAATTTATTTAATTTTTCTCGTCACATATTTTTATTTGGGGGAATTTTCAGAAATTTTTGCGAACGAGAATTCGTTCGGTCATGCAAACAAAAAAAGAAAACAATCAACTGTGATTTATGAGCTATTTAGCTGTTATTTTTCGCACATCTCACGACCAGTTTGGTAATAATTCTCTGCTTAAGTTCCTCTGGGCTTGCAGGAAGAGGGGAGACATAGACTAGGCCATCCCTGAGAAAGAAATGGCAAGGTGTCGGCTCAGGTGAACGTGGCAGCCATTTCAACAGCACATTGCCTTCTTCAGGACGCGCCAAACTCTTTGGAGGAATCTGGCTTTCATTCTCCACATCAACCAATAATTTTTCCTACGTTAAAATTTCCACACTAAGGATTTTGATGCTGTTAGTGTGACATCAATATTATTTACTGACATTTATTCATCTTTTATGCTCACCTAAATATTAACGTTGAGCTAACCGTATATATATATATATATATATAGATATATTATATTAAATTGGAGATAAAACTATTAGGCAAATCAAACAGTGAAAATCAACCAATACATGTAAATAGAATTAATTAAAAAACTATATAAAATATAAAATTCCAAATTAAAATATTTAAATTAAAGTTCAAATTTTAAAAAATTATTGAAATAATTTAAACTTATAAAATTTAAATATATATATACATATTTATTTATTATTATTTTATTTAAAAAAAATTTTTTCTTATATGACTATCAAAAAGTATTAAAAGTTTAATATAAGATAAAAACACTACGATCGTTTCATGACTGTAGCCAATTCGAATAACAATAATTTAAATTCAATTAATAATCCGAATTATGGTTACCGTCAATCTTCAGGTTAATTGTAATATTTTAATAAATAATCAGAAATATTTAAACAATATTTTTAAGAAATAAATAATATAATAATTTTACTTATAAAAAACTCCGTTATCAAACTAGAAACTTAACGATTATGATTATATCAAAACATTGATTATAATGTTAAATATTAATTTTAATTTTTAAGGTAAGAACCCACCAATAATCTAATATCAGTAATAGTCAATATCTAATTACATAAAAATTTTACAAAAAAATCACTATTATATTATTAAAAATATAGAATTTAAATAGTATATAAATTATCAATGAAAATATATAAATATATATAAATATTATAATTAAGAACTAAAATAATCTCTATAAATAAATATATATGCACATATAATAAAGACCTATTAAATTAATTTTTCATATTTAATGATGAAATAGCTAATTTCAAAATACAAACAAACAATCTTAAACGAACGCTATAGCAAATTAACTATCTTCATATCTCGTTGGCTAAATAATAACTATCAGAAATCATATATTTAAAATACTTAAAGAAATAATCAATTCGTAGTTATATATTATCAAATAAATACTATAAATATATTTATCAATGGGAATAAAAAAACTAGCTAATATCAATTTTAAAAGACAATATATAAGTTAAGATAATAATTATAAGAAATTTAAAACTACAATTAATGCTATTAATACATGTATATACATAAACCTAACTTTAAAGAACTCGTATACTTGCTATCAAACAACATATCCCTCGCTAAGTAAATTCTTACGAATAAATTTAAAGTTAATATCTAATACTTATATAGAAAATTACGATAATTAGATCATTACATAAACAACGATATTTACATAAAAAACAATATTATTACACCATAAGTCTTATGAAATATTAAAATTTAAAGATCTTAAATATAAATATATACTTAGCTAAGCGAGGTTTTATGATGAACTCATATATATATATGTATTTGTATATATGCCTTCCATGCAGGTGGCATGTAAAAAGTACCATTCGAGCATGATTGATGCTAGTGCTGCCTGACTGGCACCCATGCTGGTGGCACATACAAAGCTCCTTTCAAGCATGGTCGATGCCAATACTACCTGACTGGCTCTGTGGCACATAAAAGGCAACCGCTACACCCTCAAACAGCATCCAGCTGTAGAAAGCTTGCCTGATAAGATTGAAACCTTGTTCAGCCTCATGTCTTGCCAGTCCTCAGTCAAACCTCACAACCCATGCCAGCGTGGAAAGCAGATGTTAAACGATGATGATGAAGGTAGAGAAAGAGCGATATCTGTTTTAGCAAAAAAAGATACAAGACTGCAATGAAAACATCAGAAATCTAGTGTCATTTATATGTATATTGGTGTGGAAGTGTGTCTATGACAGACTTTATATTCCAGGAGTTGGTATTATAATAGATGTGTCTACTCTATGCTTCTACAATTTATGAAAACAGAAATGTCATAAATTTGCACTTTTGAATATCTGCCTTTTAAACATACTTGATGTCTTATATTATTTTTTCTATTCTTTCAGAAAATCACATGAAATTGGCTAAAAAGTATTTTTTACTTTTAAAGAATCATCAATATGTATCATGTTTGAAAGACTCTTCAAAGATATTCTACAAACGTATAATCCTGCTTCTATAAAACGTTGCTGAGTTACAGTAAAATATTTCCTCTGAGAGAGAAAGCATTTCTTTACTTCTGTGTCTGAAATGTGCAAGAGATAATTTTCTCTTTTAAATATACTTTGATAGATTTCCAAAGAGTATTTGCGACATTTTTAAATATTGGCATTGACCACATTTAGAAGAAATATAAGAGAAGTGATATTTGTTTGGAATAAACTTTATAAGCAAAAAGAAGCAAAATATCCATAAATTTTGGTGAGAGGAAAAATATTTTTGAAAAGTTGTTGATCTGTACAACTTGAAGGATCGATTTCATTTTTCTTGAAGAGATGTCGGAAGGATTAGGAAAATCATCATATGACTGTGACATCTGTGAAGAATCATTCTTAGAAGAAAGTAAATTCAATCAACACAAACAAATTCATACAGGGGAGAAACCATATCGCTGTGATATCTGTGGTAAATCATTCTCTGTTCGCAGTAGCTTAACTACTCACAAACGTGTTCATACAGGCGAGAAACCATATCGCTGTGATATCTGTGGTAAATCATTCTCTGTTCGCAGTAGCTTAACTAATCACAAGCGTATTCATACAGGCGAGAAACCATATCGCTGTGATATCTGTGGTAAATCATTCTCTGATGGCAGTAACTTAACGAAACACAAACGTATTCATACAGAAGGGAAACCTTATCGCTGTAATATCTGTGGTAAATCATTCTCCGAAAGCAGCGGCTTAACTAAACATAAACGTATTCATACAGGGGAGAAACCATATCGCTGTGATATCTGTGGTAAATCATTCTCTGAAAGCAGCAGCTTAACTAAACATAAACGTATTCATACGGGGTAGAAACCATATGCCTGTGATATCTGTGGTAAGACGTTCTCTGGAACTATACACAAATGCATTCACACTCAAGAAAAATCAATTCACAGTGAATGAATTAATTTCTTCTCATCATCATCATCGTTTAACGTCCGTTCTCCATGCCAGCATGGGTTGGACGGTTCGACCGGGGATCTGGGAACCCAGAAGGCTGCACCAGACTCCAGTCTTATCTGGCAATGTTTCTACAGCTGGATGCCCTTCCTAACGCCAACCACTCCATGAGTGTAGTGGGTGCTTTTTATGTGCCAGGTGAAGCTGGCAACGGCCACGGTCAGATTGGTGTATTTCACGTGCCACCGGCGCTGAAGCTAGTCAAGGTGGCGCTGGCATCAGCCACGATTCGAATAGTGCTTTTTACGTACCACTAGTCCAGAGGTCTTGGCATCTACTGGGTGCCAGTCATAGGATTGGTTCCATTTCGATTCCGATTTCAATTTCACTTGCCCCAACAGGTTTTTGTAAGCATCGGTGCCTGTCGTCGGATGAGGTTCGATATCGACTTCGCTTGCCTCAAAAGGTCTTTGTGTGTCTAAGGGAGGAAAGGCATGCATAAGTGGACTGGACTCACTTGTCCTGCCAGGTCTTCTCACGCACAGCATATTTCCAAAGGTCTCAGTCGCTGGTCATTTCCTCAGTGAGGCCTAAAGTTCGAAGTGATATCTGTGGAAAATCATTTACACAAAATCATTTCTGATTTAAACAGAAGTCTTTCCTTATGAAGTGGGTCCATAACACAGTGATATTTGTTGTATAACATTTCCTGAGAAGGACAAAGGACGTATCTCATAAAGACAGCCACACAATATAGAAACTATGAATGTGACATTTATGGTAAATCTTTGACATGAAATCATCCATTATTGAATCAAAAGAGCATTGACAGAGGAAGGAAAACATATCACTGTGATATTAAACCTGAATCATTCTTTCAAAATGGTGAATTAATTATACACAGTCCTGTTAATATGAAGAATATGCCATACCCTAAGATATCTGTTAATGATCAATTATAACATAAATGGATTCAAACAGAAGAGGAACCAAATCACTACTATGATGATGATGATCATTTAACATTCACTTTTACATTCTTCTATGGATCGGATTGAATTCATTGATACCTTCCCTGTTTCCAAGCAAGGAAATATTTTCCCTGGTGAGACATATTTTACACAGAAGACTGGGAATGAACAACTACAGAAGTATGACGGTCATGATGGCCGCTTATGAACACGACATAATATCTGGACAAGGGTGCACACACACACACACACTCTTATGTATGTCTGAAGATTTTCTTATAGGAAATATCTTACATGTTCTCTACACATCTAATAGTTTATAATTCCTATTAGGAAATGAAAGACATGTAATGCTGAATAAATGATATCAAACTTTTCTCCACTGTCCTTATGTGTTATGTAATTACTTTGCAAAAAATATCATCCAAACCGCCCACAAAAATAATATATATGTATACCGTAAATCCTTGAATATAATCCGCATTTTTTTCCTAAAATTTATCGGTCAAAATCCCTAGTGCATACTATATACGAGGTTAAAAATGAAAAATATTTTCTAAGCAATGTCCGAGTCTCTATTTTGCTGTCCGGCAATGTTTATTCAGGCGCAAAAATACCTTAAGCTAAGCCTGAAAGCAATGAAGTCATAAAATAATCATCCATAACTTGCAATAAGCAACATTTATTAAAATAAAAGTATTCAGAACACAGAATAACATGTAACAAAAACAATTTGCAAACCTATTTACATTCCCATATAACAGTTAAGAACATCACCATTATTGTATTACGCATGCGTGGAAGTGTTTGTTTGACTAAGTGCTGCTGGCTTAATTACGCACGATTCAAGTCAGAGAAGGGATGTGTATTATACACAAGGTTTAGGTTTAGGTGTTATACTCAAGTGTGGACTAAACCGAGGATTTACAGTATATATATATATAGTAACCAGCTTGTTTGTGGTGAAAGTTGGTGTGCATCAGGGATCTGTGTGGTCACCATTGTTGTTTGCAATAGTGGTTGATGTGGAGAAGGAGAGTGCAAGAAAGAGACTGTAAATGGAGATACTGTATGCAGATGACCTTGTTCTGATGAGGGAGAAGTTTTGAAAATGGAAGGAGGCATTTGAAAGCAAGGGTTTGAAGGTAAACCTTGGGGAGAGAAAGGTGATAGTGAGTGGGGTGGAAGGAGAAGTGTTGGTGAGTAAGGTGGATCCATGTAGAAAGAGAAAATGATGTTTTATAAACACATTCTACCAGTATACGAAGTTTAAAATTTTTTAGTTACCTAGAAATTATGTTAAAAAACAGCCATTCAAACCAAAAATCTCTGACAATTTTGATATTTCAGGTATTCATATAATTTTCTATGTAGAATTTCATCAGTTAATTTGCTTCTTCCACAGAAAGTTGGGATCTTTTCAGTTTGAACGGCAGTTTTTTAAAATAATTTCTAGGTAACTAAACACTTTTAAACTTCGTATACTGGTAGAATGTGTTTATAAAACATCTTTTTCTCTTGGCTTTATTGAGAAAATTCTATAGTTTGTAAGATATTTGTTGTTTTTTTCCTTCAATTTCTGCAATTTCAACCAATTAATGACGTCTATTGAGGTGAAAACATTCTGTGCCGTATGAATATGTCCCTCGTTTAAGAAACAGATTGGGTTTATTTACATTTGTGAAGAAAAAAGATACCCTTTCCCCCTAACCCCAACCCTAAAACACATTGAAATGCAATAGATCGATACTAGGGTCATAATTATGGGTGACAATTTCATATGACACTGCTAGAAAAATCTGCTGTTCAAACCGAAAAGATCCAAAAGTTGTTTTTAAGTTACAATGGCTTAAAATTCGATTATGTTTACTCATTCACAAAACAGGGTTTGGAAGCTATCATTTTGAGCATGGCAACACATGTCAAATATTTGTGAATCTGTATTCTTCACACGGTACTTTTACTTTTGTTTCAGTCATTCGACTGCGGCCATGCTGGAGCACCGCTTGTAGTTGAACAAATCTACAACTCTCTCTCTTCTCTTTCCCCTCCTTAATTCTTTTGTTCCTCTTTTTCTCTCCCCTGTGACCGATAGGCCAGACTGCTAGCCCTCTTTTTGCGTCTGACCACGGTCAGTGCAACATCGATATTCTTCCGTGTGTTTGTGAAAGCTCTGTATCTCTGCCGTAAGGCTTCAGTTCCACACACCAACTGAATTCAATTCGTCCCCAGTCAAAAGACACCTGTTGTTATGTCCTGTTTTTGTTATTAATATTTTTATTGTATTTTGTATTTATATTTGTGCAACATAAAGGACCCGTAATTTGGTGTGAAATAATTTTTTCCACAAGCTTTTTTGAGTGCATTCAACGATGCTCAGTCCAAACCCACCACCCGCCACATTCTTCTGAAAAAGAAAGGGGGAGGGGTGGTGGGGGGACCTTGGAGTTTCCCCACCAACAGAGTTTTGTTTTGTTTTTTTCTGCGTTATTTTACATGCTTTCAATGTATGTGACATTGAAATTATACGTAAACGGCTCCTTTCCTTAGAAAAAGAAAGATTCGGCCGCTATTTCTTACATGCCCTGCTACCATGTAACAGCTTTTTTTGAGTCCTTTAGCGTAAATAGCTGTTGTATGGTAACAGGGCGTGCTAGAAATAGCAACCAAATCTTTGGAGGTGAGATACATTGAATGCACTTGAAAAAAACCTATGGAAAGAATTTATTTCACAGTGAGGTTATGAACAGGTCTTTTACGAAATATTTACAGTATTTCTAAAGCCATTTTCACTTTAAAATATTTTTTAAATATGCCAAAACAATTTTTGTAATGGTATTCAATTGAAAATAATAAAAAAATAAATAAAATTGTCTGTTTAAAGAAAGCTAAAATATAAATACAAAAAGCGAAAACAGAAACATTTCCTGTAAAAACAACTTTTTTTGTTGGCAACTTAGTCATAATGTGTCTAACCGAAAGGCTAGAAATTCTTCCTTTTCAGGGTTAAGTTACTTTTGGTGTATTTTCCCAATATGCACTGTTTTGGGTATTTATACCCACCAAAACTTCTAATATCTCAAGAACCAGTTGTCCAATTCACGCGAAACTTGTTTTATTCCATTTGTATTCACATTTCAGGAAAGTCTTAATTCTTAGTATTTTCCCCATTATGTGCCATTTTGGCTATGTAACATTGGAAGCAAGATTTAAGTTAATTTTTAATGTATATATGTGTGTGTGTGTGTATAGGTCTGCCTACTTACAACTGCAATACAAGTATTTAGTTGTGAATAAACCATTATACTTGGCACTTGTTGGGTTGAAGAAAGTCTTTGATAGAATTGCTCAGTTGGCCACGCACCAAGGTTCAACAGAACCTACTGAAGCAAGCCAACGTGCTTCTGGCATTATCAAAGGCAAGAGCAAGAAGTCGACATTAAAGTTCGTAGTTTTCAAATTTTGGCACAAGGCCAGCAATTCCACGGGTGTGTGTGTGTGTTAAGTTGAATATGTCGATTCCAGTGCTCAACCATTGCTTATTTCCACCAACCCCCAAAAGGACAAAAGACAAAGTCCACCTTGGCAGAATTTAAGTATTTTCCCCAATGTGCTAACGACCCTGCCAGTTCGCCACCTTAGTTTATTATTAATTACTAGTGGGACCCATGTAAATTCTACAGAATGAAAAATATTAAGAGGACCTATTTAAGAAAGAGAGGATGATTTGCATTTTTATAGCATTCATAGTTTTAGCTTTCTTTGAATATACTTGGCATCTCTCTACATCCAATTCCTCACAACACCATCGGTGCCATCATTTTCCTCCTTTTCATTATATCTTCTTAGTGTTCCATGCTCTAGATCTGTGCATCTTTTCTCAGGCAGCTTGCAACTGTGTCTCTTGTGAATCCATAGTTTAGGCTAAATTAATCCTTAGAAACAAATATCAATCTCTTAAGTGAGAAGGCGATAAATAATTGCAAAGAAGTGCAAGTGTTGAGTGATGGTCTCTATAAAAAAAAGAAATTCTTTGTCACTATCAACACACCACCACCACCATCATCATCATCATCTCTCTCTCTCTTTGTTCCTTTCTTTAATATCAATGTCAGAACATCACCCCTCTGCTAAGATTATATTTCTAACTCTTCCCTATATCACGACCTTCAGCTAGCTTTTTTAACCATAAAATAACTATTACATTCCTCCCCATCACATGTCATGCTTGCTTTTTTCTTAGTCTTTTGTCTCTCCCTTTTCTTTCTTTCTCTATTTGTCTCACTCTTTGTCTTATAATCTCTTCTCTCTCTCTACTTTCTTTTCTCTAATAACATGAAAGTGTTACTGACGAGCTAAGTAACAGAATGAGAAGCAGAATTATTATAAGATCACCTTACTCTATTTCTCCCTCCCTTTTCTCCACTTCTGTCCCCACCCCTCATTTATTCCACTAATCTAATGAAATCATAACAGCTGTACAAACAAGCTGGTTCTTATATATATACATAAATATTATTTTTGTCTGAGGTTTGGATAATATTTTTTGCGGAGTAATTACATATCACATAAGGAGACTGGAAAACAATTTGATAGTATTTATTCAGCATTACATGTGTTTCATTACCTAATAGGAATTACAAACTTTTAGACAAAGAGAAAACATGTAAAATATCTCCTATAAGAAATTCTTCATATATACATATATACACGTGTGTGAGTGTGTGTGTGTGTATGCACAAGTGAGTGTACCCATGTCCAGATATTATGTGATGTCCGTAAATGGCCATCATGACTGGCATACTTGTGCAGTTCTTCATTTCCAGTCCTCTGCGTAAAATATGTCTCACCAGGGAAAATATTTCCTTGCTTGGAAACAGGTGAGGATTGGTGACAAGAAAGGGTACCCAGCACAGGAAAATCTCCATCAATGAATTCTATCTGATCCATTGAAGCATGGAAAAGCGAATTTTAAATGATGATTATCATCATTGTAGTGATATGGTTCCTCTTCTGTATGAATGCAGTTATGTTTTAATAATTGATCATTTTCATAGATTGACTTAGCACAAATGTCTTGGGGTATGGTTTTATCTTTCATATTAATATGACTGTGTAGAATTCTCCATTTTGATAGAATGATTAAGCACTGCTATCACAGTGATATGTTTTCCTTCCTCTGTCAATGCTCTTTTGATTCGTTAATAGATCATTTCAAATGAAAGGCTTACCATTGATATCACATTGATATAGCTTTTCTTGTGTAGAGGGTTTTATGAGATACAAACTTGTCCTTCTGAAGGAATATTATACAACCAATGTCACTGTGTTATGGATCAACTTCATAACGAATACACTTGTGTTTAATTGAGTGATGTTTTTGTGAGAATGATTTACCACAGATATCACTGGTATGGTTCCTCACCTGTGTGAATATGTTTATGTGCAGTCAAGGTACTGCTAACAGAGAATGATTTACCACAGATATCACAGTGATATGGTTTCTCTCCTGTATGAATACGCTTGTGTTTGGTTAAGCTACTGCTAACAGAGAATGATTTACCACAAATATCACAATGATATGGTTTCTCTCCTGTATGAATACGTTTGTGAGTGGTTAGGTCGCTATTTCTAGAGAATGATTTACCACAGATATCACACGGATATGGTTTCTCCCCTGTATGAATACGTTTGTGGTTAGTTAAGCTACTGCGAACAGAGAATGATTTACCACAGATATCACAGCGATATGGTTTCTCCCCTGTATGAATGAGGTTGTGTTGAGTTAAGCTGCTGCTTTCAGAGAAACACTTACCACAGATATCACAATGATATGGTTTCTCTCCTGATGAATACGTTTGTGTGCAGTTAAGTTACTGCCACCAGAGAATGATTTACCACAAATATCACAGTGATATGGTTCCTCACCTGTATGAATACGTGTATGTCGAGTTAAGTTACTATGAACAGAGAATGATTTACCACAGATATCACAGTGATATGGATTGTCTCCTGTATGAATACGTTTGTGTTTAATTTAGCCACTGCGAACAGAGAATAATTTACCACAGATATCACAATGATAAGGTTTCTCTCCTGTATGAATACGATTGTGTTTAATTAAGGCACTGCCATCAGAGAATGATTTACCACAGATATCACAGTGATATGGTTTGTCTCCTGTATGAATACGTTTGTTTTTAATTAAGCCACTGTGAACAGAGAATAATTTACCACAGATATCACAGTGATATGGTTTCTCCCCTGTATGAAGACGCCTGTGTTGAGTTAGGCCACTGCTTTCTGAGAATGATTTTACACAGATATCACAGGAATATGGCTTCTCTCCTGTATGAACCTGTTTGTGAGTAGTTAAGTTACTGCTTTGATAGAATGATTTACCACATATCACAGGGATATGGTTTGTCCCCTATATGAATACGCTTGTGGCTGGTGAAGCTATCGCTTTGAGAGTATGATTTACCACAAATATCACAGTGCTGCTGTGCTTCCCCTGCATGAATTTGTTTGTGTTGATTGAATTTACTTTCGTCTAAGAATGACTCTTTGCAGATGTCACAGTCATATGATGATTTTCTTAATTCTTCAGACATCTCTTCAACAAAAATATAATCAATCCTTCAAATTGTAGAGATCAAAAACTTTTCAAAAATATTTCTCCTCTCACCAAAATTTATGGATATTTTTCTTCTTTTTGCTTTTAAAGTTTATTCCAAACAAATATCACTTCTCTTATATTTCTTCTAAATGTGATCAATGCCAATATTTAAAAATGTTGCAAATACTCTTTGAAATCCATCAAAGTATATTTAAAAGAGAAAATTATCTCTGCTCTCTTGCACGTTTCAGACACAGAAGTAAAGAAATGCTTCTCTCTCAGAGGAAATATTTTACTGTAATTTAGCAATGTTTTATAGAAGCAGGATTATACGTTTGTAGAATATCTTTGCAGAGTCTTTCAAAATGATACATATTGATGATTCTTTAAAAGCAAAAAATACTTTTAGCCATTTCGTGTGATTTCCTGAAGAATAGAAAAAATAATATAAGACATAAGGTATGTTTAAAAGGCAGATATTCAAAAGTTACGACATTTCTGTTTTCAAAGATTTTAGAAGTAATTCTTTATCTGAACTATTAAACTTATCCCATCTCTCTGTCTTCAAGAAGTTTATATCAGGGAGTAGACATAAGTAGTATAATAACATCTCCTGGACATTAAGTCTGTCATAGACACACACCAATATACATGTCAATAACTCTATCTGATGCTTTCATCTCAGTCATGTGTCGTAAAAGAGATATCACACCTCCTCTGCCTCTTTCCGTACATTTATAAATATATAAATACATACATACAGGCAGCTTAATGTCAATATTCTGTGTTACATGAAACATGAATAAAAGTCAGCATATCAGTATGGATGACTAACAGCATCAAAATCTTTTGTGGGAATTTTTGATGTAGGAAAAATTATTGGTTGAGGTGGAGAAGGAAATTGGTGACAATCCTTCTCAATGGGGGCAAATGATGTAGTTTTAACATTAAATTTTCTCGTTTCTTCTTCGTTACTTTTAAATTCTTACACGTTACAATTAATGTATCTCTTCCTTCTTACTTCGCAACGAAATATTGTTTATCGTGGTGATTGAAAAATACAGCGACGTGTAATCACGGAGGTGTGAGTTCGAGTCTCATAGCCGGCCGCCAACACTTTTCTGCTAAATAGGTGTAGCTTATCCTGTTCAGCCTATATTATTAGCAGTATCCTGCCTTTGAGAATTTAAAATCATTTCTTAAACTTCCTAAGACATCTCAAAGCTTCTAAAGCAAACATCGTTTGTTTGTTTACGTCCATCGTAATTTGAATTTAAATATATATGTATTACGAAGAGAGAAAAGGATAACTTAGGTAATTAATTGAAAATAACATAAAAACACAGAGTGCAATTCATATATAATGCCTTAAATCACAACAACGGCCTATTGAATGTGTTTATGTGAAAAAAGATGTCGAAAAACATTAGCACGTAAGAGTGAGAAAGAAACTCGGAAGGTATCAGGTGGTCGTGGGGTGCGCGATAAATAACAGCTAAATTGCTCTTCAATCGGTTTTTTCCCTTCTTTGTTGGTTTCATAACCGTTTGAATCCTTGCATGTACAGCAGAAATATGCAGAAATTTTCTGAAAATTCCCCCCCCAAAATAAAAAAATTGATAAGCGGTTACATTGGGTGCTTAAAGAAAGATTCCTTTGAAAAATAGATATTAATTGTAAGTTGTAATGATAGAGAAGAACTCCGGAAATAAAGACTTCCTAGGTTTTAATAAAATCCGTTCCATTTCTTCTGTATACAATATTTACTTTTCGTTTCAGTATTTCAAGTGCACACTCGTATTTTTATACATTCCGCATGTCTTACAGATTACATCGTAATTTTCCCGCGGAATTTACATGTGAGGAAGGAGAAAAGTTATCTACACAAGGTATCCATCGGACGTTAACAATAATATAGGAAATAAGGAAAGATGCAATGAAATATCTGAATGTAAAGGAGAACACAACGAAAGTATTGAAAGAACAGCCCACCACCGAAGTTGAAAAAGTGGGTTTCCATCGCAAAAAAATTAGGGAAAGGTAGGTGCGGTCCATGCCCTTTACCTCCGCTATTTCGTCTTTGTTTAGTGAGATTCTTCTTGTAACTTACTCACACATCGAAACAAACAGACGTACGTAATATGATACATATACAATAGAAATATACTTACATAGTAATATATATTCAGAGAGAGTCAACGATGAAAATATGAGAATATGTTGAATGAGTGAAAAGTTAGAGTGGACAGTGACAGCTTCAAGAGAATTTTTACGACGAATATTAATATTTAACAGGTCAACATAATAAAAAAAATGCTGAATTTGTTTCTTTAGACACTTAATTACCAATCACGTGTCTATTTAATTAGATTTTTTCTTCAATATCAGTTGTAAAGTTGAACTGAGCAAGCAATACACATGCATACGGAGCAACAAAATTAGGAAGAATTAACTCTGAACAAGTGTCTTGTCTTTATAAGAAATGGGGAATGTATAAAAATACGAGTGTGCACTTGAAATACTGAAACGAAAAGCAAATATCGTAACGAGTGGAAATGGAACGGCTTTTATTTGAGAGATAGGAAGTCTTTATTTCTGGTGGTTCTTCTGCATCATTAAAATTTAGAATTAATATGGTTTTCTAATTTATTTAATTTTTGTGTGTGTGGAGTGTTGCTTTAAGCACCTAATATAATCCCTCGTCACATATTTTTATTTGGGGGAATTTTCAGAAATTTTTGCGTACGAAAATTCGTTCGGTCATGCAACCAAAAAAAGAAAACAATCAACTGCGATTTATGAGTTATTTAGCTGTTATTTTTCGCACATCTCACGACCAGTTTGGTAATAATTCTCTGCTTAAGTTCCTCTGGGCTTGCAGGAAGAGGGGAGACATAGACTAGGCCCTCCCTGAGAAAGAAATGGCAAGGTGTCAGCTCAGGTGAACGTAGCGGCCATTTCAACAGCACATTGCCTTCTTCAGGACGCGCCAAACTCTTTGGAGGAATCTGGCTTTCATTCTCCACATCAACCAATAATTTTTCCTACGTTAAAATTTCCCCACTAAGGATTTTGATGATGTTAGTGAGACATCAATATTATTTACTGACATTTATTCATCTTTTATGCTCACCAAAATATTAACGTTGAGCTAACCGTATATATATGTATATATATATATATATGTATTTGTATATATGGCTCCCATGCAGGTGGTATGTAAAAAGTACCATTCGAGCATGATTGATGCTAGTGCTGCCTGACTTGCACCCATGCCGGTTGCACATACAAAGCACCATTCATGCATTGTCGATGCCAATGCTACCAGACTGGCTCCGTGGCACATAAAAGGCAACCGCTACATGCTCAAACAGCATCCAGCTGTAGAAATCTTGCCTGATAAGATTGAAACCTTGTTCAGCCTCATGGCTTGCCAGTCCTCAGTCAAACCTCACAAACCATGCCAGCGTGGAAAGCAGACGTTAAACGATGATGATGAAGGTAGAGAAAGAGCGATGTCTGTTTTAGCAAATAAAGATACAAGACTTCAATGAAAACATCAGAAATCTAGTGTCATTTATATGTATATCGGTGTGTGTGTGTGTTGAAGTGTGTTTATGACAGACTTTATATTCCAGTAGTTGGTATTATAATAGATGTGTCTACTCTATGATATAAACATTTTGGTAATGCAGAAATTGGATAAATTTAATACTTCAGATAAAGAATTACTTCTACAATTTATGAAAACAGAAATGTCGTAAATTTGCACTTTTGAATATCTGCCTTTTAAACATACTTGATGACTTATATTATTTTTTCTATTCTTTCAGAAAATCACATGAAATTGGCTAAAAAGTATTTTTTACTTTTAAAGAATCATCAATATGTATCATGTTTGAAAGACTCTGCAAAGATATTCTACAAACGTATAATCCTGCTTCTATACAACATTGCTGAGTTACAGTAAAATATTTCCTCTGAGAGAGAAAGCATTTCTTTACTTCTGTGTCTGAAATGTGCAAGAGATAATTTTCTCTTTTAAATATACTTTGATGGATTTCCAAAGAGTATTTGCAACATTTTTAGATATTGGCATTGATCACATTTAGAACAAATATAAGAGAAGTGATATTTGTTTGGAATAAACTATAAAAGCAAAAAGATGCAAAATATCCATATATTTTGGTGAGAGAAGAAATATTATTGAAAAGTTGTTGATCTGTACAACTTGAAGGGTTCATTATATTTTTCTTGAAGAGGTGTCTGAAGAATTTTGAAAATCATCATATGACTGTGACACATACAAAATGTCATTTTTAGAAAAACGTAAATCCATTAAACACCAAGAAATTCATACAAGTCAAGAACCATATCGCTGTGATATCTGTGGTAAATCATTCTCTCTTCGCAGTAGCTTTACTAACCACAAACGTATTCATACAGGTGAGAAACCACACCACTGTGATATCTGTTGTAAATCATTCTCTGATGGCAGTACCCTAATTAAACACAAACGTATTCATACAGGTGAGAAACCACACCACTGTGATATCTGTTGTAAATCATTCTATAAAAGGAGTGACTTAACTAACCACAAACGTATTCATACAGGTGAGAGACCATATCACTGTAATATCTGTGGTAAATCATTCTCTCAAAGTAGTCACTTAACTCAACATACACGTATTCATACTGGGGAGAAACCATATCACTGTGATATCTGTGGTAAATCATTCTCTGATGGCAGTACCCTAATTAAACACAAACGTATTCATACAGGGGAGAAACCATATCACTGTGATATCTGTGGTAAATCATTCTCTGGAAATAGCATCCTAACCACTCACAAACGTATTCATACAGGGGAGAAACCATATCCCTGTGATATCTGTGGCAAATCTTTCTCTGAAAGCAGCAGCTTAACTAAACACAAGCGTATTCATACAGGGGAGAAACCATATCGCTGTGATATCTGTGGTGAATCATTCTCTGTTAGCAGTACCCTAATTAAACACAAACGTATTCATGCAGGGGAGAAACCATATCACTGTGATATCTGTGGTAAATCATTCTCTGATTGCAGTAGCTTACCTTGCCACAAACGTATTCATACAGGGGAGAAACCATACCACTGTGATATCTGTGGTAAATCATTCTCTGTTGGCAGTACCTTGACTGCACATAAACGTATTCACACAGGTGAGGAACCATATCACTGTGACATCTGTGGTAAATCATTCTCACAAAAACATCACTCAATTAAACACAAGTGTATTCGTTATGAAGTTGATCCGTAACACAGTGACATTGGTTGTATAACATTCCTTCAGAAGGACAAGTTTGTATCTCGTAAAACCCTCTACACAAGAAAGAAACTATATCAATGGTAAGCCTTTCATTTGAAATGATCTATCAACGAATCAAAAGAGCATTGACAGAGGAAGGAAAACATATCACTGTGATAGCAGTGCTTAATCATTCTATCAAAATGGAGAATTATACACAGTCATATTAATATGAAAGATAAAACCATACCCTAAGACATTTGTGCTAAGTCAATCTATGAAAATGATCAATTATTAAAACATAACTGCATTCATACAGAAAAGGAACCATATCACTACAATGATGATAATCATCATCATTTAAAATTCGCTTTTCCATGCTTCAATGGATCAGATGGAATTCATTGATGGAGATTTTCCTGAGCTGGGTACCCTTTCTTGTCACCAATCCTCACCTGTTTCCAAGCAAGGAAATACTTTCCCTGGTGAGACATATTTTACGCAGAGGACTGGAAATGAAGAACTGCACAAGTATGCCAGTCATGATGGCCATTTACGGACATCACATAATATCTGGACAAGGGTACACTCACTTGTGCATGCTCACACACTTGTATATATGTATATATGAAGAATTTCTTATAGGAGATATTTTACATGTTTTCTCTTTGTCTGAAAGTTTGTAATTCCTATTAGGTAATGAAACACATGTAATGCTGAATAAATACTATCAAACTGTTTTCCAGTCTCCTTATGTGATATGTAATTACTCTGCAAAAAATATTATCCAAACCTCAGACAAAAATGATATTTATGTATCTATATAATAACCAGCTTGTTTGTACAGCTGTTATGCTTTCATTAGATTAGTGGAATAAATGGGGTGGGGACAGAAGTGGAGAAAAGGGAGGGAAAAATAGAGTAAGGTGATCTTATAATAATTCTGCTTCTCATTCTGTTACTTAGCTCGTCAGTAACACTTTCATGTTATTAGAGAAAAGAAAGTAGAGAGAGAAGAGATTATAAGCCAAAGAGAGAGGCAAATAGAGAAAGAAAGAAAAGGGAGAGACAAAAGACTAAGAAAGAAGCAAGTATGACATGTGATGGGGGGAATGTAATAGTTATTTTATGGTTAAAAAAGCTAGCTGAAGGTCGTGATATAGAGAAGAGTTAGAAATATAATCTTAGCAGAGGGGTGATGTTCTGACATTGATATTAAAGAAAGGAACAAAGAGAGAGAGAGATAGATGATGATGTTGGTGGTGGTGGTGTGTTGATAGGGAAAAGGAATTTCTTTTTTTTATAGAGAACGTCACTCAACACTTGCACTGCTGTGCAATTATTTATCGCCTTCTCACTTAAGAGATTGATATTTGTTTCTAAGGATTAATTTAGCCTAAACTATGGATTCACAAGAGACACAGTTGCAAGCTGCCTGTGAAAGGATGCACAGATCTAGAGCATGGAACACTAAGAAGATATAATATAAAAGAGGAAAAAGATGGCACCGATGGTGTTGTGAGGAATTGGATGTAGAGAGATGCCAAGTATATTCAAAGAAAGCTAAAACTATGAATGCTATAAAAATGCAAATCATCCTCTCTTTCTTAAATAGGTCCTCTTAATTTTTTTCATTCTGTAGAATTTACATGGGTCCCACTAGTAATTAATAATAAACTAATGTCAAACTGGCAGGGTCGTTAGCACATTGGGGAAAATACTTAAATTCTGCCAAGGTGGACTTTGTCTTTTGTCCTTTTGGGGGTTGGTGGAAATAAGCAATGGTTGAGCACTGGAATCGACATATTCAACTTAACACACACACACACCCGTGGAATTGCTGGCCTTGTGCCAAAATTTGAAAACAGTATGAACTTTAATGTCGACTTCTTGCTCTTGCCTGTGATAATGCCAGAAGCACGTTGGCTTGCTTCAGTAGGTTCTGTTGTACCTTGGTGCGTGGCCAACTGAGGAATTCTATCAAAGCCTTTCTCCTGGCCAACAAGTGCCAAGTATAATGGTTTATTCACAACTAAATACTTGTATTGCAGTTGTAAGTAGGCAAACCTATACACACACACACATATATTACATTAAAAATGAACATCAATCTTGCTTCCAATGTTACATAGCCAAAATGGCACATAATGGGGAAAATGCTAATTCAGACTTTCCTGAAATGTGAATACAAACGGAATAAAACAAGTTTCGCATGAATTGGACAATTGGTTCTTGAGATATTAGGAGTTTTGGTGGGTATAAATACCCAAAACAGTGCATATTGAGAAAATACACCAAAAATAATTTAACCCTGAAAAGGAAAAATTTCTAGCCTTTCGGTTAGACACATTATGACTAACTTGCCAACAAAAAAAGTTGTTTTTACAGGAAATGTTTCTATTTTTGCTTTTTTGTATTTATATTTTAGCTTTCTTTAAACAGACAATTTTATTTATTTTTTTATTATATTCGATTGAATACCATTACGAATATTGTTTTGGCATATTTAAAAAATATTTTAAAGTGAAGATGGCTTTACAAATACTGTAAATATTTCGTAAAAGACCTGTTCATAACCTCACTGTGAAATAAATTCTTTCCATAGGTTTTATTCAAGTGCATTCAATGTATCTCATCTCCAAAGATTCGGTTGCTATATCTAGCATGCCCTGTTACCATACAACAGCTATTTACAATAAAGGACTCAAAATAGCTGTTACGTGGTAGCAGGGCATGCAAGAAATAGCGGCCGAATCTTTCTTTTTCTGAGGAAAGGAGCCGCTTATGCGTGATTTCAATGTCACATACATTGAAAGCATGTAAAATAACCCAGAAAAAAAAACAGAACAAAACTCTGTTGGTAGGAAACTCCAAGGTCCCCCACCACCCCTCCCCCTTTCTTTTCTGGAAGAATGTGGCGGGTCTTGGGTTTGGACTGAGCATCGTTGAATGCACTAAAAAAAACGTGTGGAAAAATTATTTCACACCAAAGTACAAACGGGTCCTTTATGAAAAAGAAAGGACGGGTCATTCGAAGCTTTCTGTCCCCTGTAAAGAACCAGGTCATCCTCGCAATTTCGGCTGATTAATCTTGAGATTGCTCCAATCTGGCCAGCCCCAAGGAAAAAGTAAGCTAAGAGCATCAGATTCCTTGGAAGAAAGCATGGAATGTATACGAAAATAAGGACGGAAAAACAGACGATGTTACACAAATATAAATACAAAATACAATAAAAATATTAATAATAATAACAGGACATAACAACAGGTGTCTTTCGACTGGGGACGAATTGAATTCGGCTGGTGTGTGTGGAAATGAAGCCTTACGGCAGAGATACAGAGCTTTCACAAACACACGGAAGAATATCGATGTTGCACTGACCGTGGTCAGACGCAAAAAGAGGGTTAGCAGTCTGGCCTATTGGTCAGGTGGGGAGAGAAAAAGAGGAACAAAAGAATTAAGGAGGGGAAAGAGAAGAGAGAGAGTTGTAGGTTTGTTTGACTAAAAGCGGTGCTCCAGCATGGCCGCAGTCCAATGACTGAAACAAAAGTAAAAGTACCCTATGAATTACCGTGTGAAGAATACAGATTCACAAATATTTGACAACACGTGTTGCCATGCTCAAAATGATAGCTTCCAAACCCTGTTTTGTGAATGAGTAAACATAATCGAACTTTAAGCCATTGTAACTTAAAAACAACTTTCGGATCTTTTCGGTTTGAATGGCATTTTTTTCTAGCGGTGTCATATGAAATTGTCACCCATAACTATGACGCTAGTATCAATCTATTGCATTTCAATCTGTTTTAGGGTTGGGGTTAGGAGAAAGGGTATCTTTTTTCTTCACAAATGTAAATAAACCCAATCTGTTTCTTAAACGAGGGACATATTCATAAGGCACATAATGTTTTCACCTCAATAGACGTCATTGATTGGTTGAAATTGCAGAAATTGAAGGGAAAAAAACAACAAATATCTTACAAACTATAGAATTTTCTCAATAAAGCCAAGAGAAAAAGATGTTTTATAAACACATTCTACCAGTATACGAAGTTTAAAAGTGTTTGGTTACCTAGAAATTATTTTTAAAAACTGCCGTTCAAACCAAAATGATCCCAACTTTCTGTGGAAGAAGCAAATTAACTGATGAAATTCTGCCTAGAAAATTATATGAATCCCTCAAATATTAAAATTATCAGATCTTTTTGGTTTGAATGGCTGTTTTTTAACATAATTTCTAGGTAACTAAAAAATTTTAAACTTCGTATACTGGTAGAATGTGTTTATAAAACATCATTTTCTCTTTCTATATGGATCCACCTTACTCACCAACACTTCTCCTTCCACCCCACTCACTATCACCTTTCTCTCCCCAAGGTTTACCTTCAAACCCTTGCTTTCAAATGCCTCCTTCCATTTCCAAAACTTCTCTCTCATCAGAACAAAGTCATCTGCATACAGTATCTCCATTTACGGTCTCTCCACATCAACCACTAATGCAAACGACAATGGTGACAACACAGATCCCTCATGCACACCAACTTTCACCACAAACAAGCTGGTTACTATATATAGATATACCGTAAATCCTCGAGTATAACACCTAAACCTAAACCTTGTGTATAATACACACCTCTTCTCTAACTTGAGTTGTGCGTCATTAAGCCAGCAGCACCTAGTCAAACAAACACTTCCGTGCATGCGTAATACAATAATGGTGATGTTTTTAACTGTTATATGGGAATGTAAATATGTTTGCAAATTGTTTTTGTTACATGTTATTCTGTGTTCTGAATACTTTTATTTTAATATATGTTGCTTATTGCAAGTTATGGATGATTATTTTATGACTTCATTGCTTTCAGGCTTAGCTTAAGGTATTTTCGCGCCTGACAGCACAAAATGCGTCTGAACAAACATTGCCTGACAGCAAAATAGAGACTCGGACATTGCTTAGAAAATATTTTTCATTTTTAACCTTGTATATAGTATGCACTAAGGATTTTGACCGATAAATTTTAGGAAAAAAATGCGGATTATACTCGAGGATTTACGGTATACATATATATTATTTTTGTGGGCGGTTTGGATGATATTTTTTGCAGAGTAATTACATAACACATAAGGACAGTGGAGAAAAGTTTGGTATTATTTATTCAGCATTACATGTGTTTCATTTCCTAATAGGAATTACAAACTATTAGATGTGTAGAGAACATGTAAGATATTTCTTATAAGAAAATCTTCAGACATACATAAGTGTGTGTGTGTGTGCACCCTTGTCCAGATATTATGTCGTGTTCATAAATGGCCATCATGACCGTCATACTTGTGTAGTTGTTCATTTCCAGTCTTCTGTGTAAAATATGTCTCACCAGGGAAAATATTTCCTTGGTGGGAAACAGGGAAGGTATCAATGAATTCAATCTGATCCATAGAAGAATGTAAAAGTGAATGTTAAATGATGAGGATCATCATCGTAGTGATATGGTTCCTCTTCTGTTTGAATTCATTTATGTTATAATTGATCACTATCAGATATCTTAAGGTATGGCATATTCTTCATATTAACAGGACTGTGTATAATTAATTCACCATTTTGAAAGAATGATTCAGATTTAACATCACAGTGATATGTTTTCCTTCCTCTGTCAATGCTCTTTTGATTCAATAATGGATGATTTCATGTCAAAGATTTACTATAGATGTCACATTCATATAGTTTCTATATTCTGTGGATTTCTTTATGAGATACGTCCTTTGTCCTTCTGAGGAAATGTTATACAACAAATATCAATGTGTTATGGACCCACTTCATAAGGAAAGACTTGTTTAAATCAGAAATGATTTTGTGTAAATGATTTGCCACAGATATCACTGTGAATTGATTTTTCTTGAGTGTGAATGCATTTGTGTATAGTTAAATGACTGTTTCCAGAGAATGTCTTACCATAGCTATCACAGGGATATGGTTTCTACCCTGTATGAATACGTCTGTGTTGAGTTAAGCCACTGTTCTGAGAGAATGATTTACTACAAATATCACAGCGATATGGTTTCTCACCTGTATGAATACGTTTATGTTTAGTTAAGCTACTGCTTTCTGAGAATGATTTACCACAGATATCACAGGTATATGGTTTCTCGCCTGTATGAATACGCTTGTGATTAGTTAAGCTGCTGCTTTCTGAGAATGATTTACCACAGATATCACAGTGATATGGTTTCTCTTTGGTATGAATACGTTTGTGTTTCGTTAAGTTACTGCCATTAGAGAATGATTTACCACAGATATCACAGTGGTATGGTTTCTCCCCTGTATGAATACGCGTGTGTTTGGTTAAGCTACTGCGAACAGAGAATGATTCACCACAGATATCACAGCGATATGGTTTCTTGCCTGTATGAACACGTTTGTGTTTAGCTAAGCTGCTGCCAACAGAGAATGATCTTCCACAGACATCATAGGTATATTGTTCCTCCCCTGTATGAATACATTTGTGTTGAGTTAAGCGACCGCCAACAGAGAATGATTCACCACAGATATCACAGCAATATGGTTTCTCCCCTGTATGAATACGTTTGTGTTTAGCTAAGCTGCTGCCAACAGAGAATGATCTTCCACAGATATCACAGGTATATGGTTTCTCACCTGTATGAATACGCTTGTGTTTAGTTAAGCTACTGCGAAGAGAGAATGATTTACCACAGATATCACAGTGATATGGTTTCTCCCCTGTATGAATACGTTTGTGTTTCGTTAAGTTACTGCCATTAGAGAATGATTCACCACAGGTATCACAATGATATGGTTTCTCCCCTGTATGAATACGTTTGTGTTTAGCTAAGCTGCTGCCAACAGAGAATGATCTTCCACAGATATCACAGGTATATGGTTTCTCACCTGTATGAACACGTTTGTGAGTAGTTAAGCTACTGCGAACAGAGAATGATTTACCACAGATATCACATTTGTATGGTTGTTCCCCTGTATGAATATGTTTGTGTTGATTGAATTTACTTTCTTCTAAGAATGACTCTTTGCAGATGTCACAGTCATATGATGATTTTCTTAATTCTTCCGACATCTCTTCAAGAAAAATATAATGAACCCTTCAAGTTGTACAGATCAACAACTTTTCAAAAATATTTCTCCTCTCACCAAAATATATGGATATTTTGCTTCTTTTTGCTTTTATAGTTTATTCCAAACAAATATCACTTCTCTTATATTTCTTCTAAATGTGATCAATGCCAATATGTAAAAATGCTGCAAATACTCTTTGTAAATCTATCAAAGTATATTTAAAAGAGAAAATTATCTTCTGCACATTTCAGACACAAAAGTAAAGAAATGCTTTCTCTCTCAGAGGAAATATTTTACTGTAATTCAGCAATGTTTTCTAGAAGCAGGAGTATACGTTTGTAGAATATCTTTGCAGAGTCTTTCAAACATGATACATATTGATGATTCTTTAAAAGCAAAAAATACTTTTAGCTAATTTCATGTGATTTTCTGAAAGAATAGAAAAAAATAATATAAGACATCAAGTATGTTTAAAAGGCAGATATTCAAAAGCACAAATTTACGACATTTCTCTTTTCATAAATTGTAGAAGAATTCTTTAACTGAACTATTAAATTTATCCAATTTCTGCATTACCAAAATGTTTATATCATCGAGTAGACACATCTATTATAATACCAACTCCTGGAATATAAAGTCTGTCATAGAAAACACTTCCACACACACCAATATACATATAAATGACACTAGATTTCTGATGTTTTCATTGAAGTCTTGTATCTTTATTTGCTAAAACAGACATCGCTCTTTCTCTACCTTCATCATCATCGTTTAACATCTGCTTTCCACGCTGGCATGGTTTGTGAGGTTTGACTGAGGACTGGCAAGCCATGAGGCTGAACAAGGTTTCAATCTTATCAGGCAAGATTTCTACAGCTGGATGCTGTTTGAGCATGTAGCAGTTGCCTTTTATGTGCCACGGAGCCAGTCAGGTAGCATTGGCATCGACCATGCTTGAATGGTGCTTTGTATGTGCCACCGGCATGGGTCCAAGTCAGGCATCACTAGCATCAATCATGCTCGAATGGTACTTTTTACATGCCACCTGCATGGGAGCCATATATACAAATACATATATATATATATATAGGGCTATTAGACAAAAGAAACAGGCTTGGAAGGACTGGAAGAACGGTGGTAGCAGGGAAGTGTATCAGACTGCCAGAAGGGAAGCTAGGAGGCAGGTGTATTTAGCCAGAGGGGAAGCAGATAAGAAAAAATTTGCCAATGTTCTGCACCGTGAGGATGAAAGACTTGAGGTATTTCGTGTTGCAAGAGTGTGTGAGAGAGAATCGTGACATGGCAGGAGAGAAATGTGTTTGCAACGATGACGGTTCACTTGCGCTAAATGAAGATGCAAAGAGAGAGGTTTGGAGACGCCAGTATGAAAGGTTGCCGAATGAGGAAAATGAATGGGATAAAGAGAGTCTGCCGAATGTCGACCCAACAGAGGGACCAGCAATCCGAGTTGACAGTTCCTTAGTAGTTAAGGCAATTACAAGCATGAAAACAGGAAAAGCCCCAGGCCCATCAGGAATTACTGCAGAGATGCTCAAAATATCTGGTAGTGTCGGCTATAGCCTAGTCACCCGTAGAGTTAACCGGGTGATACACAAAGGAGTCATACCCAATGACTGGTGTAGCAGCATAATAGTCAACTGCTACAAAGGTAAAGGTGACGCCCAGGATACAAATAACTACAGGGGTATCAAGCTGCTGGATCAGGTAATGAAGGTTACGGAGAGGGTTATAGCCCAACTAATTAGAGAGAGAGTTAGCTTAGATGAGATGCAGTTTGGGTTCGTGCCAGGGAAAAGTACTACTGATGCTATATTCCTGGTAAGACAGCTGCAGGAGAAATACCTAGCCAAAGATAAGCCCCTGTACCTGGCTTTTGTTGACATGGAGAAAGCCTTCGACAGTGTCCCCCGATCCCTTATCTGGTGGTCAATGAGGAAACTAGGGATAGATGAATGGTTAGTGAGAGCTGTGCGAGCCATGTACAGAGACGCTGTTAGTAAGGTGAGGGTTGGCAACGAGTACAGTGAAGAATTCCGGGTAGAGGTTGGGGTCCACCAAGGTTCAGTCCTCAGTCCCCTCCTATTTATCATAGTCCTTCAGGCAATAACGGAGGAATTCAAGACAGGATGCCCCTGGGAGCTCCTCTATGCTGATGACCTTGCTCTAATTGCTGAGTCACTATCAGAACTGGAGGAGAAGTTTCAGGTGTGGAAGCAAGGTTTAGAATCAAAAGGCCTTAGAATCAACCTAGCCAAAACCAAAGTCCTAATAAGTAGGAAGATAAACCAATCACAAACGCCTTCAGGTAGATGGCCCTGCTCGATCTGTAAAAAAGGTGTAGGTAGAAACTCCATAAGGTGCACCAAGTGTAAGCTATGGACACATAAGAGGTGCACCAATGTCAAAGGAAGGCTAACTAGGAAAATAGTTTTTGTCTGTGGCAGATGCTCAGGAGCAATAAACACTGAAAATGTGCAGAGACCAACGTCTACCATGTTCCAGGGAGAAAAACTAGAAGTAGTTGATAGCTTCCGCTACCTAGGTGACCAAGTCAGTAGCGGGGGTGGGTGTGCTGGGCGAAGTTTAGAGAGCTCTTACCCCTGCTGGTGACAAAAGGCCTCTCGCTCAGAGTAAAAGGCAGACTGTATGATGCATGTGTACTTACAGCCATGCTACATGGTAGTGAAACATGGCTGTGACTGCTGAGGATATGCGTAAGCTCGCTAGAAATGAAGCCAGTATGCTCCGATGGATGTGTAATGTCAGTGTTCATAATCGACAGAGTGTAAGTACCTTGAGAGAAAAGTTGGACCTAAGAAGCATCACTTGCGGTGTGCAAGAGAGACGTTTGAGCTGGTATGGTCATGTGACGAGAATGGCTGAAGATAGTTGTGTGCAAAAGTGCCACACCCTAGCAGTTGAGGGAACCTATGTAAGAGATAGACCCAGGAAAACCTGGGACGAGGTGGTGAAGCACGACCTTCGAACTTTAGGCCTCACCAAGGAAATGACTAGAGACCGAGACCTATGGAAGTATGCTGTGCGTGAGAAGACCCGGCAAGACTAGTGAGACCATAACCCGTGGCCTCTACCTGGTATGTAGCCAGTCGACTTATACATACCTCTCCTTCTTGGGACACAAAACTCCGCTTGTGAAGACCCGTTGTGGCAAGTGAAAATCAAAATCAAAACAAATCAAATATCAGAAAGCAGATCCAAAATCGAAGTCGATCAACATCAATGAAAATTGCGGCTGTGATACCAGTGCCGGTGACAAGTAAGCGAACCATCCGATCGTGGCCGTTGCCAGCGCCGCCCCGACTGGCCTCCGTGCCGGTGGCACATAAAAGCACCATCTGTTCATGGCCATTGCCAGCCTCGACTGACCCACCCGTGCCGGTGGCACGTAAAAGCTCCATCCGTTTGTGGCAGTTGCCAGTCTCGACTGGCCCCCGTGCCAGTGGCACGTAAAAAAAACATCCGTCCGTGACCGTTTCCCAGCTCCGTCTGGCACCTGTGCGGGTGGCACGTAAAAAGCACCCACTACACTCACAGAGTGGTTGGCGTTTGGAAGGGCATCCAGCCGTAGAAACACTGCCAGATCAGACTGGAGTCTTCCCAGACCCCAGTTGAACCGTCCAACCCATGCTAGCATGGAAAGCGGACGCTAAATGATGATGATATATATACGGTTAGCTCAACGTTAATATTTTGGTGAGCATAAAAGATGAATAAATGTCAGTAAATAATATTGATGTCTCACTTACAGCATCAAAATTCTTAGTGGGGAATTTTTAATGTAGGAAAAATTATTGGTTGATGTGGAGAATGAAAGCCAGATTCCTCCAAAGAGTTTGGCGCGTCCTGAAGAAAGCAATGTGCTGTTGAAATGGCCGCTACGTTCACCTGAGCTGACACCTTGCCGTTTCTTTCTGGGGGATGGCCTAGTCTATGTCTCCCCTCTTCCTGCAAGCCCAGAGGAACTTAAGCAGAGAATTATTACCATACTGGTCGTGAGATGTGCGAAAAATAACAGCTAAATAGCTCATAAATCACAGTTGATAGTTTTCTTTTTTGGTTGCATGACCAAACGAATTCTCGTACGCAAAAATTTCTGAAAATTCCCCCAAATAAAAATATGTGACGAGGGATTATATTAGGTGCTTAAAGCAGCACTCCACACACACAAAAATTAAATAAATTAGAAAAACCTATTAATTCTAACTTTTAATGATGCAGAAGAACCACCGGAAATAAAGACTTCTTACGTCTCAAATAAAAGCCGTTCCATTTTCTCTCGATACGATATTTACTTTTCGTTTCAGTATTTCAAGTGCACACTCGTATTTTTATACATTCCCCATTTCTTACTAATTACATCGTAATTTTCCCGCATTTAACGAAATCGTCGAATTTACACGTTAGAAAGAAAGATAAATGTTATCTAAACAAGGGATTGATCCGACGTTTTTACAAATAATTTAGAAAATAACCAAAAGTGCAACGAAATGTCTAAAGGAAAACGACAACACAATGAAAGTATTAAAATGACAGCCTTTCGTATAATTTCGTCTTAGTGAGATTTTTTTTTCTTTTAACTTTCTCAACACATCGAAACAAATAAATGTACATAATACGACACATATATAATAGAAATGTTTAAATAAATACTTACATAGTAATAGATATGGAGAGAAAGAGTGAAGGAGGAAGATGTGAGAACTGGAGTCAGAGTGGACAACGACAGCTTCAAGAGAATTTCTAGATTTCTACAACAAACGTTAATTAATATTTTTCAGGTCCACGTAATCGTAAATGCTGTATCTGTTTGTTTAGACAGTTAATTACCAATCATTTGTATATATTTGATTGGGTTTTCCTCTTAAATATCAGTCGTAAAGTGGAACTGATCAAACAATCAAGGTGCGTGAGAAACAGGAGCAAGAATTAAAGGGAATTACGAAGCGTTAACAAGGGGAACTAACTCCATATTTCTTTATTATGATTATACAATCGTTACATAGAAGGACAAATACAGGACATACATGCAAAAAACAGTTAAGAGGTTCGATTAAAAATTTTCCATAACATTTGGATTATTCATTATAAAAATTCGTCTGTAAATTGTCCTTTACATGACCAATAGAATATTATAACATTACATAAACTTTCGATCTTACCGAAGTTTTAAACCCGGCAATTTATAAGGCCCCGCAGCTTTTGTTTCCTCTCCTCCCTCCATAGTTAAGCTGGGTTTCTGACACCCACCTTTTTTTCCACTTCCTTCCATCTTTTCTCATACACACCCCGTGGTAAGATCCTCTTTTCCAGCCCCATTTTGCTCTTCAGATGATATCTGAAGTAAGTGAGCAAGCCGGGGCCCGAGACAAAGGATCCTATCGCGACTCCTTCCATTCTTGTTCGCCACATGCATTCTTTTACTACTGCAACCGTGCAGTGAAAACATGCCTCACCTTCCTTCGAGAGTCCAGTTGGCGGTATCATCTAATCATAGACTCAGCCGACAGCTGTACTCGTCCCAGATGCGATAACACGTGTTCTGCGTAACTTATCAAGTCGGACAACTTCCGACAGTGTACAAAAGCGTGCTGGACGGTTTCATCGTCCAACTCGCACCTTGGACACGTCGGTGGCACTGAAATTCCGTGCCGCGATAACTTCTCGCGAACAGGTAAAGCATTCCTATAGCACTGCCAGGCCAGGGATCTTTGGAAATTATCCAAGTACCCCGTCCTGAAAGTCTTTTTAAACAGGTTGGTAAGCTGGTCTTCGTCAAACCCCAGAGCCCCTCCTAGGACGTCGTCGTTCTTTGCCTCTACCAGCCTTCTATAAAACCGAGGTGGTATTTCCGCAGCCGGCCTTGCCCGCCTTGTGGATCAGCGTGAGTGCCTGTCGGCACTCCTTTTGCCATAAAGTCAGTTTCCATCTTTTGATGCGACCGGGTTTAAAATTCACTAAGGAGGCCGGTCTCGGGCAAAAATTCCCCTGCCAGCGGACTCCACACCTTATCACCCTCCAGGTGGTGCCAGAGATGCTTCAGCCTCAACGCATGTCTGCGCATCATCAACCAAGGCATTCCTAACCCACCCTTTAACGGTTCCTGGCAGCAAACGGAGCGTCTCACAAGTGGCTTTCCTCCCTTCCACAAAAAGCGGAAAAGGATTCGCTCCAACTTGCTAAGCCATGAATCGGGGCAAGGGACAACGGTCAGGCGGTAAGTGATTACAGATGCAATGAACATCTGTACCACCTCCACCCTTCCTTTCAAGGACAGAAACCTTCCGGACCAGGTCCGTACTATGGCCTCCACCTTGCTCGTCACCTCACTCCAGTTCCTCTCCGTTTGGGAGTCTGGCCCAAACCAAACTCCTAGCAACTTAACAGGGCCATCCGTCCAGTGTCCCACGACACTGGACGATATCGACTTGCTCCTCCAGGTGCCGAGGCGCAAGCCAACCGACTTGTCCTTGTTAACCTTTGCTCCTGCCACCGCCTCTTCCACACAAGGTAGCTGGGCCTCATTGGACACGATGAGGGTGACGTCATCCGCATAAGCAGTAACCGTCCTCCCACCTCCGATCTCATCCGAGTTACTTCCCAGCCTCTCCAACTTTCGCAGCAATGGCTCAAGAGCCAACACGTACAAAAGTGGTGACAAGGGGCACCCTTGACGAACTGAACATTCGATCGAAAACGGTTCCATTAGGTAACCGTTTATCTGGACGGTGGACTTGATGCCGCTATACATAGCGGAGATCCACCCGCGAAATTCAGGGCCCAGTCCAGCCGCTTCGAGGACCGTCGCCAGGTACTCATGGTCTACCCTATCGAACGCTTTACTTTGGTCTAAATGGACCATTACCCCGCCCTTGCCGGTTAATTTACCCACCCTATCTAAGGTGTAGCGTATAAGGTGAAAATTGTCCTGGATCGACCTGCCTGGAATTGCACATGTCTGTGCTCTCCCTACAAGTTTCTCCACGACAACCGTCAACCTTTTTGCCAACACCTTGGCCAAAATCTTTAGCTCTACATTAAGTAGAGTTATGGGCCTGTAGTTACTAATGTTATCCCCCTTGCTCGGGTCTTTCTGGATTAGCGTCACCACTCCCCGGCTTACGGAACTGGGAATTCTCCCATTCTGCTGCCAGTTCGTGTAGACGCCTGCCAATATTCCCCCGAACAAGTCCGGCATACTTTGGTAAAACTCGTAGGGCAGACCATCCAACCCCGGCGCATCCGGCCAGTATCCCCTCTATCTCCGCGGGAGTGATCGCTTCTTCACAGCACTCCACCTCACGCCCCGAGAGCCGCGGTCCGCCGGCCAGGAAGTCCTTTAAGGTCCTCCCCCGCTCCGGCGCCACACCACCCCCGAACACGCGGGCGAAATGCTGGTGAAGAAACTTTTGCATCTCCTCCTGTCCATAGATCTTTTGTCCCTGTTCGTCAGTTAAAGACTTGATTGAGGCTTTGTTACCTCTCTGACTCTCCACTCGACGGGCCCATCCGGAGTTCCAGCGTCTGTCCCTTCCAGCGTACCTCCTCTTTCCTTCTCATCTGCAGAATCGAAATTTCCCGCTCTACATTGTGCAGGACCGCCGCTGCTACCCACATTATATCATACCACTCGGTATGTCCTCTAACCAGCAGTTTGCTGTTCTTTTTCCCATATACGAGGGTAGCAGCATGATATCATCATTTTTCAGGGTCAATGATGACACCTCTCTTGCTACCTCAGCCGAGTCAAAATGTGCTTCAACAGTAGCGCTGCGAGCACCTCGAACGACATGGCGAATTTTGTCCCACACCGGGGACAAGCACTTTTCGACCATTTCGTTTCTGACGTCCATAATTTTCTTTTCTTTGTAGCTATACACTTTGTATATAACTGTTTTTTCCTTTATTTCTTGTACCTTCGCTTGCGGCGGTACAAGTTTGATTTCGTTTCCTTCCATTTTCACCAAGTTCCTAAATTCGAACAGTTGTTCGATCTTGAATTCAACGTCCATCATGGTTCCGCCTACCGCGGCCGAAAAAGACTGTTTTGTTACTTCAGTGTCCTTTAATTCACCTTTTCCCATTGCGGGAAAATCATTCTTCGACGCCAAGTCGAAATCCATTTCTCAAAAATGTTTCAAAAATTACCTCGAAGGTAATAACAATTTTAAACACAGAATTTTCTGCCCCGTAGGGCGAAAATTACCGTTACACAACGGGCACTGTTCAATTAACAATTGACACAAACAACGATGAACAAAAAATCGAACTCTCTCAACAAAAGGCAGCAAATTTCTCAAAACGCAGATGAAAGGGGTACAACCAAATTAGGAATAGTTTTGACAAGGGGAACTAACTCTAGACTTTAAATAATTTCGGCTCTACTTTATATTTTATTTATTTTTATTTTATTTAGTTTCAGCTCACAAGCTGTGGCCATGCTGGGGCACCGCCATTTATATATAATTCATATTTTTTTAAAGCGTTTCTTTGAAAATTCTTCCTCATAAATCACAATTATTGTCGGTACCACTTACACAAAGATGGCACCGACATTTTATGCACAATTTTATACACGCAGCTCTCATAAGATAAATATTCACTCTTATTTTTCCATTTTGACCATAAACAGATGAAATTACATTTTGAAATTGAAATGCTCAAATTTTTCTTCTAGAAAACAAAAATTGTATAGTAAAATATAGGAGTCACAATTTCATGTGAGTAAAAAATTAAAGGAACATGGTATACACTGAAAACCGTATCATTGGTAACTTATAAGCCAAGGTGATGGGTCAGAGCCAATACACATTTCAATTTGTAGGTGATACAAAAATTTATTTCAATGAAAGGACAAAACCGTTTTCACTATGCACTCACCACCATATCTGTCTGTGTGTATTATTTTTGTGGGAGGTTTGGATAATATTTTTTGCAGAGTAATTACAAATCACATAAGGACAATAGAGAAAAGTTTGATATTATTTATTCAGCATTACATGTGTTTCATTTCCTAATAGGAATTACAAACATTTACACGTAGAGAAAACATGTAACAGATTTCCTATAAGAAATTCTTCAGACATACACATGTATCTGTGCGTGTTCCTTTGCCTAGATATTATGTGATGTTCGTTAAAGGGCCATCATGACCGTCATACTTGTGCAGTTGTTCACTTCTAGCCTTCTGCATAAAATATGTCTCACCAGAGAAAATATTTCCTTGCTTGGAAACTGGTGAGGATTGGTCACAAGAAAGGGACCCAGATGTAGAAAATCTCCATCAATGAATTCCATCCGATCCACAGAAGCAAGAATAGGAGAATTTTAAATGATGAGGATCATCATCATCGTGGTTCCTCTTCTGTATCAATGCCTTTACATTTCAATAATTGATCACTTTCATAGATTGATTTAGCATGAATAGCTTAGGTTACAGTTATATCTTTCATATTAATAGGACTGTGTACAAACAATTCACCATTTTGAAAGAATGATTCAGGTTTAACATCACAGTGATATGTTTTCCTTCCTCTGTCAATAATGGATAATTTCAAATTCTCGTACGCAAAAATTTCTGAAAATTCCCCAAAATAAAAATATGGGACGAGGGATTATATTAGGTGCTTAAAGCAGCACTCCACACACATAAAAATTAAATAAATTAGAAAAATATATTAATTCTAACTTTTAATGATGTAGAAGAACCACCAGAAATAAAGACTTCCCATTTCTCAAATAGAAGCCGTTCCATTTCCTCTCGTTACGATATTTGCTTTTCGTTTCAGTATTTCAAGTGCACACTCGTATTTTTATACATTCCCCATTTCTTATAAAGACAAGAGACTTGTTCAGAGTTAATTCTTCCTAATTTTCTTCCTCCGTATGCATGTGTATTGCTTGCTCAGTTCAACTTTACAACTGATATTTAAGAGAAAATCTAATTAAATAGACACGTGATTGGTAATTAAGTGTCTAAAGAAATAGATGCCGCATTTTTTTTATTATGTTGACCTGTTAAATATTAATATTCTTCGTAAAAATTCTCTTGAAGCTGTCACTGTCCACTCTAACTTTTCACTCATTCAACATATTCTCATATTTTCATCGTTGACTCTCTCTGAATATATATTACTATGTAAGTATATTTCTATTGTATATGTATCATATTACGTACGTCTGTTTGTTTCGATGTGTTGAGTAAGTTACAAGAAAGAATCTCACTAAACAAAGACGAAATAGCGGAGGTAAAGGGCATGGACCGCACCTACCTTTCCCTAATTTTTTTGCGATGGAAACCCACTTTTTCAACTTCGGTGAGGCTGTTCTTTCAATACTTTCGTTGTGTTCTCCTTTACATTCAGATATTTCATTGCATCTTTCCTTGTTAACGTCAGATGGATACCTTGTGTAGATAACTTTTCTCCTTCTTCCTCACATGTAAATTCCGCGGGAAAATTACGATGTAATTTCTAAGACATGCGGAATGTACAAAAATACGAGTGTGCACTTGAAATACTGAAACGAAAAGTAAATATTGTATACAGAAGAAATGGAACGGATTTTATTTAAAACCTAGGAAGTCTTTATTTCCGAAGGTTCTTCTCCATCATTACAACTTACAATTAATATCTATTTTTCAAAGGAATCTTTCTTTAAGCACCCAATGTAACCGCTTATCACATATTTTTATTTTGGGGGAATTTTCAGAAAATTTCTGCTGTATATGCAAGGTTTCAAACGGTTATGAAACCAACAAAGAAGGGAAAAAACCGATTGAAGAGCAATTTAGCTGTTATTTATCGCGCACCCCACGACCACCTGATACCTTTCGAGTTTCTTTCTCACTCTTACATGCTAATATTTTTCGATATCTTTATTCACATAAACACATTCAATAGTCCGTTGTTGGGATTTAAGGCATTATATATGAATTGCACTCTGTATTTTAATGTTATTTTCAATTAATTACCTAAGTTATCCTTTTCTCTCTTCGTAATACATATATATTTAAATTCAAATTACGATGAACGTAAACAAACAAACGAAGTTTGCTTTAGAAGCTTTTGAGATGTCTTAGGAAGTTCAAGAAATGATTTTAAATTCTCAAAGGCAGGATATTGCTAATAATATAGCCTGAACAGGATAAGCTACCCCTATTTTGCAGAAAAGTGTTGGCGGCCGGCTATGAGACTCGAACTCACACCTCCGTGATTATGCATCATTTGCCCCCATTGAGAAGGATTGTCACCAATTTCCTTCTCCACCTCAACCAATAATTTTTCCTACATGAAAAATTCCCCACAAAACATTTTGATGCTGTTAGTCATCCATACTGATTATTTGCTGACTTTTATTCATGTTTCATGTAACACAGAATATTGACATTAAGCATCCTGTATGTATGTATTTATAAATGTACGGAAAGAGGCAGGGGAGGTGTGATATCTCTTTTACGACACATGACTGAGATGAAAACATCAGATATCTAGTGTTACTGACATGTATATTGGTGTGTGTCTATGACAGACTTAATGTCCAGGAGATGTTATTATACTACATGTGTCTACACCCTGATATAAACCTATTGAAAATAGAGTGATAGGATAAATTTAATAGTTCAGATAAAGAATTACTTCTAAAATCTTTGAAAACAGAATTGTCGTAAATTTGCACTTTTGAATATCTGCCTTTTAAACATACTTGATGTCTTATATTATTTTTACTATTCTTTCAGAAAATCACACGAAATTGGCTAAAGAGTATTTTTTGCTTTTAAAGAATCATCAATATGTATCATGTTTGAAAGACTTTGCAAAGATATTCTACAAACGTATAATCCTGCTTCTATAAAATGTTGCTGAATTACAGTAAAATATTTCCTCTGAGAGAGAAAGCATTTCTTCACTTCTGTGTCTGAAATATGCAAGAGTTAATTTTCTCTTTTAAATATACTTTGATAGATTTCCAAAGAGTATTTGCAACATTTTTAAATATTGGCAATGATCACGTTCAGAAGAAATATAAGAGAAGTGATATTTGTTTGGAATAAACTATTAAAGCAAAAAGAAGCAAAATATCCATAAATTTTGGTGAGAGGAAAAATATTTTTGAAAACTTGTTGATCTGTACAACTTGAAGGTTCAGGTTTATTTTTCTTGAAGAAATATTGGAGGCATAAGGAAAATCATCATATGACTGTGGCATGTAGAAAATGTCATTTTTAGAAAAACGTAAATCCAGTAAACACCAACAAATTCATACAATTCAAGAACCATATCGCTGTGATATCTGTGGTAAATCATTGTCTGACAGGAATAACCTAATTCAACACAAACGTACTCATACAGGTGAGAAACCATATCACTGTGATATCTGTGGTAAATCATTCACTGTTGGCAGTAGCTTAATGAAACACAAACGTATTCATACTGGAGAGAAACCATATCACTGTGATATCTGTGGTAAATCATTGTCTAACAGGAGTGACTTAATTCAACACAAACGTACTCATACAGGGGAGAAACCATATACCTGTGATATCTGTGGTAAATCATTCTCTTTTGGCAGAAACTTAACTCGACACAAACGTGTTCATACAGGGGAGAAACCATATTCCTGTGATATCTGTGGTACATCATTCTATCAAAGCGGTATCTTAACTCGACACAAACTCATTCATACAGGGAAAAACCATATCACTGTGATATCTGTGGTAAATCATTTCCTGATGGTTGTAACTTAGCTTCTCACAAGTGTATTCATACAGGTGAGGAACCGTATCACTGATATCTGCGGAAAATCATTCTCATAAAATCATCACTTAATTAAACACAAGTGCATTCGTTATGCAAAGGATCCATAGCACAGTGACATTTGTTGTATGACATTCCGTCAGAAGGTCAAGCTTGGACCTTATAAAGAACTCTACACATGATAGAAACTATATGAATGTGACATCTATAGTAAATCTTTGACATGAAATTATCCATTATTGAATCAAAAGAGCATTGACAGAGGAAGGAAAACATATCACTGTGATGTTAAACCTAAATCATTCTTTCAAAATGGTGAATTGTTTGTACACAGTCCTATTAATATGAAAGATATAACTGTAACCTAAGCTATTTGTGCTAAATCAATCTACGAAAATGATCAATTATTGAAATGTAAATGCATTGATACAGAAGAGGAACCACGATGATGATGATCCTCATCATTTAAAATTCTCCTATTCATGCTTCTGTCGATCAGATGGGATTCATTGATGGAGATTTTCTACATCTGGGTACCTTTCTTGTGACCAATCCTCACCTGTTTCCAAGCAAGGAAATATTTTCCCTGGTGAGACTTATTTTACGCAGAGGACTGGAAGTGAACAACTGCACAAGTATGACGGTCATGATGGCCCTTTACGAACATCACATAATATCTGGACAAGGGTCCACACACATGTATGTTCAAAGATTTTCTTAAAGGAAATCCTTTACATTTTCTCTCTACATGTAAATGTTTGTAATTCCTATTAGGAAATGAAACACATGTAATGCTGAATAAATAATATCAAACTCTTCTCCATTGTCCTGATGTGTTTTTTTCTAAGGTCAAAAGAAAATCGCTTCCACCTCACCCCACCCCATGTTTTGGACCCATAAAAGGGTTTTGTAGCATATTATGAGGTCAGGGTAGTTGATTCCACACAAAAAATCTAACATTTTTTTTTTTTTCTGAGTGAAAATCATGCGGGAGTTAATATAGAAATTTACCATAATGTTATTTAGCCTCAAATCAAACCTGATACAGCAAACGTATCATCAAAGACATCCCAGCCTTCAGCAAACTGTCTTTTGAGGGATAATCTAGGACATTACGTACAATGGGCATGTGATTTAGATAGGGGTATACTTTGGCTGCTGTTTTTAGCATATCGAGCGACCAGGCAGAGGCTCTCTCATAGGTTCGATTGCGTGATGGAATTTTTTAACACATATAGGATCTTTTCGGTTTGAACGGCAGTTTTTTTAACATAATTTCTAGGTAACTAAAAAATTTTAAACTTCGTATACTGGTAGAATGTGTTTATAAAACATCTTTTTCTCTTGGCTTTATTGAGAAAATTCTATACTTTGTAAGATATTTGTTGTTTTTTCTGCAATTTCAACCAATCAATGACGTCCATTGAGGTAAGAAAAAAATTCCTGTGCCGTATGAATATGTCCCTCGTTTAAGAAACAGATTGGGTTTATTTACATTTGTGAAGAAAAAGATGCCCTTTCCCCCAACCCTAACCCTAAAACAGATTGAAATGCAATAGATCGATACTAGGGTCATAATTATGGGTGACAATTTTATATGACACCGCTAGAGTAGAAAGACAAGACTTAGTTCCCCTTGTTCAGAGTTAATTCTTCCTAATTTTGTTGCTCCGTATGCATGTGTATTGCTTGCTCAGTTCCCCTTTACAACTGATATTTAAGAGAAAATCTAATTAAATAGACACGTGATTGGTAATTAATTGTCTAAAGAAACAGATGCAGCATTTTTTTTATTCTGTTGACCCTTTAAATATTAATATTCGTCGTAAAAATTCTCTTGAAGCTGTTACTGTCCACTCTAACTTTTCACTCATTCAACATATTCTCATATTTTCATCGTTGACTCTCTCTGAATATATATTACTATGTAAGTATATTTCTATTGTATGTGTATCATATTACGTACGTCTGTTTGTTTCGATGTGTTGAGTAAGTTACAAGAAAGAATCTCACTAAACAAAGACGAAATAGCGGAGGTAAAGGGCATGGACCGCACCTACCTTTCGCTAATTTTTTTGCGATGGAAACCCACTTTTTCAACTTCGGAGAGGCTGTTCTTTCAATACTTTCGTTGTGTTCTCCTTTACATTCAGATATTTCATTGCATCTTTCCTTATTTCCTATATTATTTGTTAACGTCCGATGGATACCTTGTGTAGGTAACTTTTCTCTTTCTTCGTCACGTGTAAATTCCGCGGGAAAATTACGATGTAATTTGTAAGACATGCGGAATGTATAAAAATACGAGTGTGCACTTGAAATACTGAAACGAAAAGTAAATTTTGTATACAGAAGAAATGGAATGGATTTTATTTAAAACCTAGGAAGTCTTTATTTCCGAAGGTTCTTCTCCATCATTACAAATTACAATTAATATCTATTTTTCAAAGGAATCTTTCTTTAAGCACCCAATGTAACCGCTTATCACATTTTTATTTTGGGGGAATTTTCAGAAAATTTCTGCGTATTTCTGCTGTACATGCAAGGATTCAAACGGTTATGAAACCAACAAAGAAGGGGAAAAACCGATTGAAGAGCAGTTTAGCTGTTATTTATCGCGCACCCCACGACCACCTGATACCTTCCGAGTTTCTTTCTCACTCTTACGTGCTAATGTTTTTCAATATCTTTTTTCACATAAAAACATTGAATGGTCCGTTGTTGAGATTTAAGGCATTATATATGAATTGCACTTTTTGTTTTTATGCTATTTTCAATTAATTGCCTAAGTTATCCTTTTCTCTCATCGTAATACATATATATTTAAATTCAAATTACGATGGACGTAAACAAACAAACGAAGTTTGCTTTAGAAGCTTTTGAGATGTCTTAGGAAGTTTAAGAAATGATTTTAAATTCTCAAAGGCAGGATATTGCTAATGATATAGCCTGAACAGGATAAGCTACCCCTATTTTGCAGAAAAGTGTTGGCGGCCGGCTATGAGACTCGAACTCACACCTCCGTGATTACGCATCATTTGCCCCCATTGAGAAGGATTGTCACCAATTTCCTTCTCCACCTCAACCAATAATTTTTCCTACGTCAAAAATTCCCCACAAAACATTTTGATGCTGTTAGTCATCCATACTGATTATTTGCTGACTTTTATTCATGTTTCATGTAACACAGAATATTGACATTAAGCTGCCTGTATGTATGTATTTATATATTTATAAATGTACGGAAAGAGGCAGAGGAGGTGTGATATCTCTTTTACGACACATGACTGAGATGAAAACATCAGATATCTAGTGTTATTGACATGTATATTGGTATGTGTCTATGACAGACTTAATGTCCAGGAGATGTTATTATACTACATGTGTCTACACCCTGATATAAACCTATTGAAAATAGAGAGATAGGATGAATTTAATAGTTCAGATAAAGAATTACTTCTACAATTTATGAAAACAGAAATGTCGTAAATTTGTACTTTTGAATATCTGCCTTTTAAACATACTTGATGTCTTATATTATTTTTTCTATTCTTTCAGGAAATCACATGAAATTGGCTAAAAAGTATTTTTTGCTTTTAAAGAATCATCAATATGTATCATGTTTGAAAGACTCTGCAAAGATATTCTACAAACGTATAATCCTGCTTCTATAAAACATTGCTGAATTACAGTAAAATATTTCCTCTGAGGGAGAAAGCATTTCTTTACTTCTGTGTCTGAAATGTGCAAGAGATAATTTTCTCTTTTAAATATACTTTGATAGATTTCCAAACAGTATTTGCAACATTTTTAAATATTGGCATTGATCACGTTTACAAGAAATACAAGAGAAGCGATATTTGTTTGGAATAAACTATAAAAGCAAAAAGAAGAAAAATATCCATATATTTTGGTGAGAGAAGAAATATTATTAAAAAGTTGTTGATCTGTACAACTTGAAGGATCGATTTTATTTGTTCTTGAAGAAATATCGGAGGAATATGGACAATCATCATATGACTGTGGCATGTACAAAATGTCATTTTTAGAAAAACGTAAATCCAGTAAACACCAAGAAATTCATACAAGTCAAGAACCATATCGCTGTGATATCTGTGGTAAATCATTGTCTGACAGGAATAGCTTAACCCGACACAAACGTACTCATACAGGTGAGAAACCATATCACTGTGATATCTGTGGTAAATCATTCTCTGTTGGCTGTAGCTTAACGAAACACAAACGTATTCATACAGGGGAGAAACCACACCACTGTGATATCTGTGGTAAATCATTCTCTGATGGAAGTAGCTTAATTAAACATAAACGTCTTCATACAGGGGAGAAACCATATTCCTGTGATATCTGTGGTAAATCATTCTCTGATGGAAGTAGCTTAATTAAACACAAACGTCTTCATACAGGGGAGAAACCATATTCCTGTGATATCTGTGGTAAATCATTCTCTGATGGAAGTAGCTTAATTAAACACAAACGTCTTCATACAGGGGAGAAACCATATTCCTGCGATATCTGTGGTAAATCATTCTCTGTTCGCAGTAACTTAACTCGACATACACGTATTCATACAGGTGAGGACCCATATCACTGTGATATCTGTGGTAAATCATTCTATCAAAGCGGTAACTTAACTACACACAAACGTATTCATTCAGGGGAGAAACCATATCACTGTGATATCTGTGGTAAATCATTCTCACGTACTCATAGCTTAGATATTCACAAGCATATCCATACAGGAGATAAAAACTACCACTGTGATATCTGTGGTAAATCATTCTCAAAGGGCAGCAGCTTAACTACACACAAATTAATTCATACAGGGGAGAAACCATATCACTGTGATATCTGTGGTAAATCATTTCCTGATGGTTGTAACTTAGCTTCTCACAAGTGTATTCATACAGGTGAGGAACCGTATCACTGATATCTGCGGAAAATCATTCTTATAAAATCATCACTTAATTAAACACAAGTGCATTCGTTATGCAAAGGATCCATACCACAGTGACATTTGTTGTATGACATTCCGTCAGAAGGTCAAGCTTGGACCTTATAAAGAACTCTACACATGATAGAAACTATATGAATGTAACATCGATAGTAAATCTTTGACATGAAATCATCCATAATTGAATCAAAAGAGCATTGACAGAGGAAGGAAAACATATCACTGTGATGTTAAACCTGAATCATTCTTTCAAAATGGTGAATTGTTTGTATACAGTCCTATTAATATGAAAGATATAACTGTAACCTAAGCTATTTGTGCTAAATCAATCTACGAAAATGGATCAATTATTGAAATGTAAATGCATTGATACAGAAGAGGAACCACGATGATGATGATCCTCATCATTTAACATTCTCCTATTCATGCTTCTGTCGATCAGATGGAATTCATTGATGGAGATTTTCTACTTCTGGGTACCTTTCTCATGACCAATCCTCACCTGTTTCCAAGCAAGGAATTATTTTCCCTGGTGAGACATATTTTACACAGAGGACTGGAAGTGAACAACTGCACAAGTATGACGGTCATGATGGCCCTTTACGAACATCACATAATATCTGGACAAGGGTCCACACTCATGTATGTTCAAAGATTTTCTTAAAGGAAATCCTTTACATTTTTTCTCTACGTGTGAATGTTTGTAATTCCTATTAGGAAATGAAACACATGTAATGCTGAATAAATAATATCAAACTCTTCTCCATTGTCCTAATGTGTTTTTTTCTAAGGTAAAAAAAAATGGCTTCCACCTCACCCCACCCTGTCTTTTGGACCCTTAAAAGGGTTTTGTAGCATATTATGAGGTCAGGGTAGTTGATTCCTCGCAAAAAATCTAACATTTTGATTTTTTTCTTAGTGAAAATCATGCGGGAGTTAATATAGAAATTTACCATAATGTTATTTAGCCTCAAATCAAACCTGATACAGCAAACGTATCATCAAAGACATTCCAGCCTTCAGCAAACTGTCTTTTGAGGGTTAATGTAGGACATTACGTACAATGGGCATGTGATTTAGATAGGGGGATACTTTGGCTGCCATTATTGGCATGTCGAGCTACCAGGCAGAGGCTCTCTCATTGGTTCGATTGCGTGATGAGATTTTTTAACACATATAGGATCTTTTCGGTTTGAACGGCAGTTTTTTTAACATAATTTCTAGGTAACTAAAAAATTTTAAACTTCGTATACTGGTAGAATGTGTTTATAAAACATCTTTTTCTCTTGGCTTGATTGAGAAAATTCTACAGTTTGTATGATATTTGTTGTTTTTTCTTCAATTTCTGCAATTTCAACCAATCAATGACGTCCATTGAGGTAAAAAAAAACATTCTCTGCTGTATGAATATGTCCCTCGTTTAAGAAACAGATTGGGTTTAGTTACATTTGTGAAGAAAAAGATGCCCTTTCCCCCAACCATAAACCTAAAATAGATTGAAATGCAATAGATCGATACTAGGGTCATAATTATGGTTGACAATTTCATATGACACCGCTAGAGTAGAAAGACAAGACTTAGTTCCCCTTGTTCAGAGTCAATTCTTCCTAATTTTGTTGCTCCGTATGCATGTGTATTGCTTGATCAGTTCCACTTTACAACTGATATTGAAGAGAAAATCTAATTAAATATACACGTGATTGGTAATTAAGTGTCTAAAGAAATAGATGCAGCATTTTTTTTATTATGTTGACCTGTTAAATATTAATATTCGTCGTAAAAATTCTCTTGAAGCTGTCACTGTCCACTCTAACTTTTCACTCATTCAACATATTCTCATATTTTCATCGTTGACTCTCTCTGAATATATATTACTATGTAAGTATATTTCTATTGTATATGTATCATATTACGTACGTCTGTTTGTTTCGATGTGTTGAGTAAGTTACAAGAAAGAATCTCACTAAACAAAGACGAAATAGCGGAGGTAAAGGGCATGGACCGCACCTACCTTTCCCTAATTTTTTTGCGATGGAAACCCACTTTTTCAACTTCGGTGAGGCTGTTCTTTCAATACTTTCGTTGTGTTCTCCTTTACATTCAGATATTTCATTGCATCTTTCCTTATTTCCTATATTATTTGTTAACGTCAGATGGATACCTTGTGTAGATAACTTTTCTCCTTCTTCCTCACATGTAAATTCCGCGGGAAAATTACGATGTAATTTCTAAGACATGTGGAATGTATAAAAATACGAGTGTGCACTTGAAATACTGAAACGAAAAGTAAATATTGTATACAGAAGAAATGGAACGGATTTTATTTAAAACCTAGGAAGTCTTTATTTCCGGAGGTTCTTCTCCATCATTACAACTTACAATTTATATCTATTTTTCAAAGGAATCTTTCTTTAAGCACCCAATGTAACCGATTATCACATTTTTATTTTGGGGGAATTTTCAGAAAATTTCTGCGTATTTCTGCTGTACATGCAAGGATTGAAACGTTTATGAAACCAACTAAGAAGGGAAAAAACCGATTGAAGAGCAATTTAGCTGTTATTTATCGCGCACCCCACGACCACCTGATACCTTCGGAGTTTCTTTCTCACTCTTACGTGCTAATGTTTTTCGATATCTTTTTTCACATAAACACATTCCATGGTCCGTTGTTCGGATTTAAGGCATTATATATGAATTGCACTCTGTATTTTTTATGCTATTTTCAATTAATTACCTAAGTTATCCTTTTCTCTCTTCGTAATAAATATATATTTAAATTCAAATTACGATGAACGTAAACAAACAAACGAAGTTTGCTTTAGAAGCTTTGAGATGTCTTAGGAAGTTAAAGAAGTGATTTTAAATTCTCAAAGGCAGGATATTGCTAATAATATAGCCTGAACAGGATAAGCTACCGGCTAAGTGTTGGCGACCGGCTATGCGATTCGAACTCACACCTCCGTGATTACGCGTCGCAGTATTTTTCACTCACCACAATAAACAATATTTCGTTACGAAGTAAGAAGGAAGGGAAACATTAATTGTAACGTGTAAGAGTTTAAAAGTAAAGAAGAAAACGAGAATAATTTAATGTTAAAACTACATCATTTGCCCCCATTGAGAAGGATTGTCACCAATTTCCTTCTCCACCTCAACCAATAATTTTTCCTACGTGATAAATTCCCCACAAAAGATTTTGATGCTGTTAGTCATCCACGACCGCTTTGTTCAAAGCCTCCCTGGACCTCAAGTGGCCTGAACTCTTTACATGAACACCATCCTGTATTTAACTCCATGTCCCCCTACATGGCCTTGCTATTTGCTTTTGAGCCAAATTAACTAACTAACTAACATTTACTGACTGTTATTCATGTTTCATGTAACACAGAATATTGACATTAAGCTTCCTGTATGTATGTATTTATAAATGTACGGCAAGAGGCAGAGGAGGTGTGATATCTCTTTTACGACACATGACTGAGATGAAAACATCAGATATCTAGTGTCATTGACATGTATATTGGTGTGTGTCTAGGACAGACGCAATGTCCAGGAGGTGTTATTACGATAGATGTCTGTGATATAAACCTCTTGAAAACAGAGAGATGGTATAAATATAATAGTTCAGATAAAGAATTACTTCTAAAATCTTTGAAAACAGAAATGTCGTAAATTTGCACTTTTGAATATCTGCCTTTTAAACATACTTGATGTCTTATATTATTTTTTCTATTCTTATTTTTTCTAGTCCTTTATCTATACAATAAAGGACTCAAAATAGCTGTTATGTGGTAGCAGGGCATGCAAGAAATAGCGGCCGAATCCTTCTTTTTCTGAGGAAAGGAGCCGTTTACGTATAATTTCAATGTCACATACATTGAAAGCATGGAAAATAACCCAGAAAAAAAACAAAAGAAGACTCTGTTGGTGGGGAAACTCCAAGGTCCCCCACCACCCCTCCCCCTTTCTTTTTCGGAAGAATGTGGCGGGTGGTGGGTTTGGACTGAGCATCTTTGAATGCACTCAAAAGAACGTGTGGAAAAAATTATTTCACACCAAATTATGGGTCCTTTATGAAAAAGAAAGGACGGGTCATTCGAAGCTTTCTGTCCCCTGTAAAGAACCAGGTCATCCTCGCAATTTCGGCTAATTAATCTTGAGATTGCTCCAATCTGGCCAGCCCCAAGGAAAAAGTAAGCTAAGAGCATCAGATTCCTTGGAAGAAAGCATGGAATGTATACGAAAATAAGGACGGAAAAACAGACAATGTTACACAAATATAAATACAAAATACAATAAAAATATTAATAATAACAACAGGTGTCTTTCGACTGGGGACGAATTGAATTCAGCTGGTGTGTGTGTGGAAATGAAGCGTTACGGCAGAGATTTCACAAACACACGGAAGAATATCGATGTTGCACTGACCGTGGTCAGACGCAAAAAGAGGGTTAGCCGTCTGGCCTATCTGTCACGTGGGAAGAGAAGAGAGAGAAAAAGAGGAACAAAAGAATTAAGGAGGGGAAAGAGAAGAGAGAGAGTTGTAGAAGCATATGAACAGAAGAATTAAGGAGGGGCATATATATATATATATATATATACACACATATTGTTATGAAAGTCTTTTCCTTGGGAAGTAAAATAGTGGATTCCATTTGGGGCATATAGATTTGAACCTGAAAACAGCATTTTCCCACAGAAAAACAGTAGTTGACAACAGTGACACTCCACACATACCCTCTGCCAAGCCAATTTCTGTTTTCCTATTTGACCCCTAATCTCTTCTATACCACCAAAAGTCAAAATTAAATGAAGAGCTACCTACATCAGTTTCCCCATTGTTCTCGGCAATATGCCTCTCTTTCTCGCTATATTGCACTTATAAAATACTAGAATTTCGTAAAGCAAAAGCCAGTTGGTGAAATGAGATGACCAGAGACAGCCATGATACATACAACTTTCACCAGCTCATCTTTCTCTAGCAAAGGCACAGGAGTGGTTGTGCGGTAAGTAGCTTGCTTACCAACCACATGGTTCTGGGTTCAGTCCCACTGCGTGGAATCTTGGGCAAGCGTCTTCTATAGCCCCGGGCCAACCAAAGCCTTGTGAGTGGATTTGGTAGTTGGAAACTGAAGGAAGCCTGTCGTATATATGAATATATATATATATATGTATATATATATATTATATAATATATATATATATATATTATACAAAATGAGAAAACGGAGAAATATATCTAAATCAATCATCAACCATCAGATAATACCCAATCAATACTTTATTAAACCATTACACAATAGCAATGATATTATACATTAATATAGTACAAATATAACAAGACATAGAAATAGAAATACATTACATTTACATTGTAGCTGACAGCTGTTTCGGCCGTGAAGACAGGTATGTCCCATTTAACCTATTAGCCATATAAAGCAGGTATAAATGAGACATTAACAAGAATATCTCACGGCCTCTTCAGAGAATTTAATGCAAGTATGAAAAAAATTTACATATAAATATAAATATGTGTGCATACACACTCATATATGTATGTATGTATGTGTGTTTGTCCCGGTAGCATTGCATGCTGGTGTGTTTACGTCCCCGGCACTTAGGGGTTCGGCAAAAGTGACCGATAGAGTAAGTACTGGGCTTACAATTAATAAGTCCCGGAGTCGATTTGCTCGACTAAAGGCGGTGCTCTAGCATGGCCGCAGTCAAATGACTGAAACAAGTAAAAGAATAAAAGAGTATATATATATAAATATAATATAGATATATAAATATATATATATGTATATATATATAATTATAATATATATATATATATATGTGAATAATTAAAAACTTCCATATTTGCAGCCAAACAGAAAAGATTCGGCAGGATTGGTAATAATGACAATAATAATAATTTATGAGACAGAATTATCAAAGAAACATCTTTCACAAAATAGCAAATCTATAAAGTAGAGCCGCAATTCTTTAAAGACCGGAGTTAGTTCCCTAACGTTTGACGTCGGTGAAAAAGAACAAAAAGTGTTGTGGAGTTTTGAACTTCGGTTGATGCGGTTTCGCGTCGCACTGGTTCTGCGCGTTGCACTGTTTCTGTTTGGGCGGCCGTTTTCGGTCTGAGGAGATTATGAGCCGCCTCTCCCTAACTGGTGAGATGGCCGGGAGGAATTTATTTGAAAGTTTGCCGGAATTGTCAACATCTGAGGAGGAGTTGGAAGAAGCAGTGGCAAAAATGGACAGGAAGCTGGAAAGTACCTACGCAGGAATAATGAGGAAGTCGATAGAAAAAGAGGTGGACCTGGCTAAACTACCAGGCTTCCAGAATTTTATGAAGGAGGAGGAAAACGACGAAGTCGAGCTGTCACCTCCAGCAAAGCGGGGCGAGTGGTTCAATCTTGGAACCATAAAATATGGAGTGTGCGTGAATGGGGGAAGAAGGATGGAAGTAGTCAATGTGGAAGTTATTGAAGAGGCATTGAAACAGACTGGAGAGGAAATTGTTTACCTGACTGGAGGAATGGAGTGTGGAACGGTAACGGTGCAGTATAGAAGTGAGAACGTCGCCAAAAAAATAGCAGCCAAGGTGGTGAAGACCGAGAAAATATACTTACTGCCCTCGTATCTAAATAGAAGGACCACAAGAATTAGGGTGGAGGGAATACCTCCACACCTAGCGGGTGAATACATAACGGCAGCGGTGATTAAGGGAAACGAGGAAAAGGTGGACATCCTCCACGCCACGATGAAGTGCGAAGGCGTGAGAGGTGCTACCTTGGACATGAATATGCAGACGGAGGCGGAAGCAGTGGAAGGGCTGACAGATACTGTAGGAACGGGGAACATTATTATGAGAGTGTGGGTGGAGGGCAGGGCGCCCAGGTGCTATAAGTGTGGCCTGAGGGGTCACATAAGAGCCTACTGCCCTCTCCCTCCAAAGGAAAAGGAAATCGTTACGGAACCCCAAAAGAAGGAAGACACTAAAGAAAAGGAGAACCAAACAGAAAGGGAAGCAACTGAAGGGGAGGAGATCCAGCAAGAGTGGGAAGAAGGGATAAAAAAAGGAAAAGAAAGAAAAAAGAAAACAGTACGAAACCCTAACCAACCCCAACACCACACGTACCCTCTGAATCCCATCCCTCCCCTGCAAACAGCGATTCCACCCACTCCCCGCCTACAAGAAAAACAAAAACAAATGCAGACACACAGAACGAACAAAGTCCCAGGACCTATTTTTTGTATGTTGCGAGGAGGAGGGACACCCAGAACTCGAAAAGGATGGTACATAAAGACTTATGGCGCGAACATGAAGATGGTAGTTACGCGGTTGTGAAATATGAATTTATGGAGACATTGGCGAGGAGGTGTGAGGAAGAGGGTATAAAATGGATGACAGTGCCGATGCAGGGTGAAATGATAGAGATGTATGAAAGGAAAACGAAGAGTGTGATAGAAAAACTAGGAATTGTAATTGGAAATGGGTGATAAAGGACAGGTAAGTGATGCTGGCGGATGGGGCCGAGAGCGTCGCTTTCATATTATCATTTTTTCATTAGGCCTTTAGCATTCAGATTATTCTGTCAAATGTAAAGCTTATGTATTCACACCATGTAAAATTAATCTTGTATCATTTCATGACTTTAAGATTTCAATGATGTGATTGTTTATTTTTCAAAAAACACAATAAGGTAACTATGAATGACCATATCTGACTAGTTTGAACATAAAATAGGTAGAATATTTTGGCCGGTTTAAACACTAAAGAGTTGATAATTCATTGTTCATAAATTTAATTATAATGTTCTATGTCCCCAATGTTTTGTAATGTCCCCTCTTCTGGTGGGTAATTAAGAAATTGGAGTTAGTTCTCGTTGTTCATTATCAAAACTCTTCCTCATTAAGTGTATTTCTTGCTCCTGTTTCTCACGCACCTTGATTGTTTGATCAGTTCCACTTTACGACTGATATTTAAGAGAAAATCCAATCAAATATATACAAATGATTGGTAATTAACTGTCTAAACAAACAGATACAGCATTTAAGATTATGTGGACCTGAAAAATATTAATTAACGTTTGTTGTAGAAATCTAGAAATTCTCTTGAAGCTGTCGTTGTCCACTCTGACTCCAGTTCTCACATCTTCCTCCTTCACTCTTTCTCTCCATATCTATTACTATGTAAGTATTTATTTAAACATTTCTATTATATATGTGTCGTATTATGTACATTTATTTGTTTCGATGTGTTGAGAAAGTAAAAAGGAAAAAAAATCTCGAAGACGAAATTATACGAAAGGCTGTAATTTTAATACTTTCATTGTGTTGTCGTTTTCTTTTAGACATTTCATTGCACTTTTGGTTATTTTCTAAATTATTTGTAAAAACGTCGGATCAATCCCTTGTTTAGATAACATTTATCTTTCTTTCTAACGTGTAAATTCGACGATTTCGTTAAAAGCGGGAAAATTACGATGGAATTAGTAAGAAATGGGGAATGTATAAACATACGAGTGTGCACTTGAAATACTGAAACGAAAAGCAAATATCTTATCGAGAGGAAATGGCTTTTATTTGAGACATAGGAAGTCTTTATTTCTGGCGTTTCTTCTGCATCATTACAACTTACAATTAATATCTGGGGTTTGTTTTGTTTTTTCCGGAATTTTCAGAAAATTTTTGCAAATACATATTCTACACACGAGAATTCAACAAACAAGCAAAAGCTGTGTGCTTTAAGAGCTATTTAGCTGTTATTTTTCGCACATCTCACGACCACCTGATACCTCCCTAGTTTCTTTGTCACTCCGATGTGCTGACGTTTTTCAGTATTTTTCTCCATATAAAACCGGCGAGCTGGTAGAATCGTTAGCACGTGAGTTCAAATTCCGTCGAGGTCGACTTTGCCTTTCATCCTTTCGAGGTCGATAAATTTAGTACCAGTTGCGTACTGGGGTCTATCTAATCCACTTGGGCCCCCTCTCCCAAAATTTCTGGCCTTGTGCCTAGAGTAGAAAAGATATCCTTCTCCACATAAACACATTGTTGAGATTTAATCAAAGTTCTACAGTGGCAATTTTTTAAAAAATGGGAAACAATTTTTTCATAATGTAGGTCACAAATTTGGAGAATTTTTCGAAAATTCCACAGAAAAATGGGAAAAGAAATTTAAGGAACTATATAATGTTTAAAGCAGAATTGCACCCTTTTTTAAATGTTATTTTCAATTAATTATGCAAGTTATCCTTTTCTTTCTTCGTAATGCGTATATATTTAATATGAATGTATTTTTCACTCATCCAGATAAACAATATTTCGTTTTGAAGCAACAAGGAAGAGAAACATTAATTATAATGTGTAAGAATTTATAATTAAAAGAAAAAAACAAGAATGGCTAAGTTTTAAAACTATGTGCATGACAATGAAAAGAAATTATAGTTTTTCCGTAAAATAAGGATAGACTTCATTGAAGCCTCTTCCATTTGCCCCATGGAGAAGGATTGTCACCAATTTCATCAACCAACAATTTTTCTTAACATCAAAAATTCCCCACAAAAGATTTTGATGCTGCAAGTCAGACATCAATATTATTTACTGACTTTTATGCATCTTTTATGCTCAACAAAAGGTTAACATTAAGCTAACCACATATATATATTTGTATATTTATGCATATACAGAAAGAGGCAGAGGAGGAGTGATGTCTATGTTATAAAACAAACCTGTGTTGATACAATAGAACACTGAGGGGAAGACATCAGATATCTACTGTCATTGACATGTATATTGGTGTGTGTGTGTGTCTAGGACAGACGCAAAGTCCAGGAGGTGTTATTACGATGGATGTGTCTGTGATATAAACCTCTTGAAAATAGAGAGATGGGATGAATATAATAGTTCAGATAAAGGATCAATTCTACAATTTATGAAAACAGAAATGTCGTAAATTTGCACTTTTGAATATCTGCCTTTTAAACATGCTTTATGTCTTATATTATTTTTTCTATTCTTTCAGAAAAATCACATGAAATTGGCTAAAAAGTATTTTTTACTTTTAAAGAATCATCAATATGTATCATGTTTGAAAGACTCTGCAAAGATATTCTACAAACGTATAATCCTGCTTTTAGAAAACATTGCTGAATTACAGTAAAATATTTCCTCTGAGAGAGAGAAAGCATTTCTTTACTTCTGTGTCTGAAATGTGCAAAAGATAATCTTCTCTTTTAAATATACTTTGATAGATTTCCAAAGAGTATTTGCAACATTTTTAAATATTGGCAATGATCACGTTCAGAAGAAATATAAGAGAAGTGATATTTGTTTGGAATTAACTATAAAAGCAAAAAGAAGCAAAATATCCATATATTTTGGTGAGAGGAGAAATATTTTCGAAAAGTTGTTGATCTGTACAACTTGAAGGTTCAGGTTTATTTTTCTTGAAGAGATGTCGGAAGAATTAGGAAAATCATCATATGACTGTGACATCTGCAAAGAGTCATTCTTAGAAGAAAGTAAATTCAATCAACACAAACAAATTCATACAGAGGAAGCACCATATCACTGTAGTATCTGTGGTAAATCATTCTTAAGTAACAGTCACTTAACACAACACATACGTATTCATACAGGAGAGAAACCATATACCTGTAATATCTGTGGTAAATCATTCTCTCGTACTCATAGCTTAAATATTCACAAGCGTATTCATACAGGGGACAAACCATATCACTGTGATATTTGTGATAAATCATTCTCTGATGGCAGTGCCTTAATTCAACACAAACATATTCATACAGGAGACAAACCATATACCTGTAATATCTGTGGTAAATCATTCTCTCAAAGCAGTAGCTTAACTCAACACAAACGTGTTCATACAGGTGAGAAACCACACCACTGTGATATCTGTGGTAAATCATTCTCTGTTTCCAGTAGCTTAACTAAACACAAACGTCTTCATACAGGCGAGAAACCATATCGCTGTGATATCTGTGGTAAATCATTCTCTAATGACAGTAATTTAACTACTCACAGACAGGTTCATGGAGGGGAGAAACCATATCACTGTGATATCTGTGGTAAATCATTCTCTGTTGGCGGTAGCTTAACGAGACACAAATATATTCATACTGGAGAGAAACCATATCGCTGTGATATCTGTGGTAAATCTTTCTCTGATGGAAGTAGCTTAACGAAGCACATATGTATTCATACAGGGGACAAACCATATCACTGTGATATCTGTGGTAAATCATTCTCTCTAAATAGTCACTTAACAAACCACAAACGTATTCACACAGGCGAGAAACCATATGACTGTGATATCTGTGGTAAATCATTCTCTCAAAGCAGCAGCTTAACTACTCACAAACGGGTTCATACAGGAGAGAAGCCATATTCTTGTGATATCTGTGGTACATCATTCTCTGATGGCAGTACCTTAATTAAACACAAGCGTATTCATACAGGGGAGAAACCTTATCACTGTGATATCTGTGGTAAATCATTTTCTGTTAGCAGTAACTTGACTGCACACAAACGTATTCACACAGGAGAGGAACCATATCGCTGTGATATTTGTGGTAAATCATACTCTGATGGCAGTAACTTAACTGCACACAAACGTATTCATTCAGGGTAGAAACCATATCATTGTGATATCTGTAGTAAATCATTCTCACATACTCATAGCTTAGATATTCACAAGCATATCCATACAGGAGATAAAAACTACCACTGTGATATCTGTGGTAAATCATTCTCTGAGAGCCGTAGCTTAACTCGACACAAACGTACTCATACAGGGGAGAAACCATATCACTGTGATATCTGTGGTAAATCATTTCCCGATGGTTGTAACTTAACTTCTCACAAGTGTATTCATACAGGTGAGGAACCGTATCACTGATATCTGCGGAAAATCATTCTCATAAAATCATCACTTAATTAAACACAAGTGCATTCGTTATGCAAAGGATCCATAGCACAGTGGCATTTGTTGTATGACATTCCGTCAGAAGTTGAAGCTTGGACCTTATAAAGAACTGTACACATCATAGAAACTATATGAATGTGACATCTATAGTAAATCTTTGAAATGAAATTATCCATTATTGAATCAAAAGAGCATTGACTGAGGAAGGAAAACATATCACTGTGATGTTAAACCTGAATCATTCTATCAAAATGGTGAATTGTTTGTACACAGTCCTATTAATATGAAAGATATAACTGTAACCTAAGCTATTTGTGCTAAATCAATCTATGAAAGTGATCAATCTCACCCCACCCCATGTTTTGGACCCATAAAAGGGTTTTGTAGCATATTATGAGGTCAGGGTAGTTGATTCCACACAAAAAATCTAACATTTTGATTTTTTTCTTAGTGAAAATCATGCGGGAGTTGATATAGAAATTTACCATAATGTTATTTAGCCTCAAATCAAACCTGATACAGCAAACGTATCATCAAAGACATTCCAGCCTTCAGCAAACTGTCTTTTGAGGGATAATCTAGGACATTACGTACAATGGGCATGTGATTTAGATAGGGGTATACTTTGGCTGCTATTTTTAGCATGTCGAGCGACCAGGCAGAGGCTCTCTCATTGGTTCGATTGCGTGATGAAATTTTTTAACACATATAGGATCTTTTCGGTTTGAACGGCAGTTTTTTTAACATAATTTCTAGGTAACTAAAAAATTTTCAACTTCGTATACTGGTAGAATGTGTTTATAAAACATCTTTCTCTCTTGGCTTTATTGAGAAAATTCTATACTTTGTAAGATATTTGTTGTTTTTTCTGCAATTTCAACCAATCAATGACGTCCATTGAGGTAAGGAAAAAATTCCTGTGCCGTATGAATATGTCCCTCGTTTAAGAAACAGATTGGGTTTATTTACATTTGTGAAGAAAAAAGATTATCCTTCCCCCCAACCCTAACCCTAAAATAGATTGAAATGCAGTAGATCGATACTAGGGTCATAATTATGGGTGACAATTTCATATGACACCGCTAGAGTAGAAAGATAAGACTTAGTTCCCCTTGTTCAGAGTTAATTCTTCCTAATTTTGTTGCTCCGTATGCATGTGTATTGCTTGATCAGTTCCACTTTACAACCGATATTGACGAGAAAATCTAATTAAATAGACACGTGATTGGTAATTAAGTGTCTAAAGAAACAGATGCAGCATTTTTTTTTATTATGTTGACCTGTTAAATATTAATATTCGTCGTAAAAATTCTCTTGAAGCTGTCACTGTCCACTCTAACTTTTCACTCATTCAACATATTCTCATATTTTCATCGTTGACTCTCTCTGAATATATATTACTATGTAAGTATATTTCTATTGTATATGTATCATATTACGTACGTCTGTTTGTTTCGATGTGTTGAGTAAGTTACAAGAAAGAATCTCACTAAACAAAGACGAAATAGCGGAGGTAAAGGGCATGGACCGCACCTACCTTTCCCTAATTTTTTTGCGATGGAAACCCACTTTTTCAACTTCGGTGAGGCTGTTCTTTCAATACTTTCGTTGTGTCTCCTTTACATTCAGATATTTCATTGCATCTTTCCTTATTTCCTATATTATTTGTTAACGTCCGATGGATACCTTGTGTAGATAACTTTTCTCTTTCTTCCTCACATGTAAATTCCGCGGGAAAATTACGATGTAATTTCTAAGACATGCGGAATGTATAAAAATACATTCTGCGTATTTCTGCTGTACATGCAAGGATTCAATCGGTTATGAAACCAACAAAGAAGGGAAAAAACCGATTGAAGAGCAATTTAGCTGTTATTTATCGCGCACCCCACGACCACCTGATACCTTCCGAGTTTCTTTCTCACTCTTACGTGCTAATGTTTTTTGATATCTTTTTTCACATAAACACATTCAATGGTCCGTTGTTGGGATTTAAGGCATTATATATGAATTGCACTCTGTGTTTTTATGCTATTTTCAATTAATTACCTAAGTTATCCTTTTCTCTCTTCGTAATACATATATATTTATATTCAAATTACGATGAACGTAAACAAACAAACGAAGTTTGCTTTAGAAGCTTTTGAGATGTCTTAGAAAGTTTAAGAAATGATTTTAAATTCTCAAAGGCAGGATATTG
>NC_043024.1:4725141-4882641 GCF_006345805.1 Octopus sinensis
GAAAGATTTACCACATAAATCACAGTGATATGGTTTCTACCCTGTATAGATATGCTTATGTTTAGTTAAGCTACTGTCATCAGAGAATGATTTACCACAAATATCACAGTGATACGGTTTCTCTCCTCTATGGATACGTATATGTCGTATTAAGTTACTGTCATTAGTGAATGATTTACCACAGATACTACACTTATGTGGCATCTTCCCTGTATGAATACGTTTGTGTTGATTGAATTTACTTTCTTCAAAGAATGACTCTTTGCAGATGTCACAGTCATATGATGATTTTCCTAATTCTTCCGACATCTCTTCAAGAAAAATAAAAATCAATCCTTCAAGCAACTTTTCAAAAATATTTCTTCTCTCACCAAAATTTATGGATATTTTTCTTCCTTTTTGCTTTTATAGTTTATTCCAAACAAATATCACTTCTATTATATTTCTTCTAAATGTGATCAATGCCAATATTTAAAACTGTCGCAAATACTCTTTGGAAATCCATCAAAGTATATTTAAAAGAGAAAATTATCTCTTGCACATTTCAGACACAGAAGTAAAGAAATGCTTTCTCTCTCAGAGGAAATATTTTACTGTAACTCAGGAATGTTTTATAGAAGCAGGATTATACGTTTGTAGAATATCTTTGCAGAGTCTTTCAAACATGATACATATTGATGATTCTTTAAAAGTAAAAAATACTTTTTAGCCAATTTCATGTGATTTTCTGAAAGAATAGAAAAAATAATATAAGATATCAAGTATGTTTAAAAGGCAGATATTCAAAAGTGCAAATTTACATTTCTGTTTTCATAAATTGTAGAAGTAATCCTTTATCTGAAGTATTAAATTTATCCCATCTCTCTATTTTCAAGAAGTTTATATCACAGACATATCTATCGTAATAACACCTCCTGGACATTGCGTCTGTCCTAGACACACACCAATATACATGTCAATGACACTAGATATCTGATGGTTTCACCTGTCATGTGTCGTATTAACACAGCTTTGTTTGATAACATAGACATCACTCCTCCTCTGGCTCCTTGTGAACTGAAAATGTGAAATTTCCGAGGCCTCTCCCACACACCCCTTTCGCGAGCGCGCATTTTTTTTGTCATATTCGCTAAGAGCAAGTAGTTTTACTCCTCTTACACAAATTTGTTTTTTTGACCGGGTTTAACTCTTTAGTTCAACCACATTGCCAATATTTCATAAAAGCCATCGACATAAATGGTCTTCATAAAGAATAATATTTCCAAATTTGTTTTGATCGCTAATGAAGAAGAAAAAATTATGAACGAACAACAAACCAAACAAATGCAGCTATGGCGTTTGAGAAGAGTAGTCACTCTTATTAAATCCCTTTACAGAATTATGGTTGTCTCCCTTTGAACGTTATCATTCAGATTTGGAGAAAAATGCGTTTTTTTTTTTTGCAAAGACCCTTCAACAAATTTAATTTTTTGTATATTCTCATTTCAGTTTCGTAAAACAAATTTATTCGCCAATTTTTTTTCAGACTACCCCCTTATTTGTGCTTCCATTTGGATATTCATCATCATCATCGTTTAACGTCCGCTTTCCATGCTAGCATGGGTTGGACGGTTCAACTGGGTTCTGGCAAGCCCGAAGGCTGCACCAGGCCAGTCAGATATTATCTTTTGATAAACAAACCTTGTTTTCATTTTGAGTTTCTTGCAATGTTCGGCAAATTCCCAGCTGCAGAATTTCTTTAGAGATTTGTTGTGCAATATCATATTTATATAATTTCCATCCTAGAATTTGTGAGAGAGAAAGGCGAGGCACTAAAGAAAAGTATCCCAGTCTGTCAGCAGGGTATCTCGAGAGGAAGACAACTTGATGTAATTAGTAGACTAGAGAGGAATCGTTGTGACAAGCTGCATATGCCATTCACTCCAGAAAGTTACAGTTGCCAATTGAATGAGCACCTCTAAGGTAAGGGAGTTATTTTTCGCAAACTTACTAACTAATAATGATAATAATTGTAATCGAAATGATACTAATAATACGGGGTGGAATTTTGGAAGTTGGCTGTTTCTTTTAATGAAGACAAACCGACACAAGTTTGCAAACTTTGTTGGCAAGGTTTCCGCCCGTCCTCCCTAAAAAACCACCCTTTTTTCTTTTTCTTTTTTTACATTTTTTCGACAGAACCCCAACTTTTTCGGCTACAGGGAATACGAATATAGTGGGAATTACAAATAACGCGCGTACGTATCATAGTTGTAAATAAACAGACACACTAATATATATATATATATATATATATATATATATTCTACCAAATATATACATTTTTATTACTATTTTGGGAGAAAGAGAAAGGCAGAAAGACAGAGAAAGAATGAGAGAGAGAAAAAGTGAAATAGACACAATCTACTAAATTTATACGTTTTTATTATTTTGCAATTTTCTTAATCATCGGTATATTTTTATTTTATTTCTAATATTTCTATTATATGTAATAATACTTCTATTATAATTTATTGTTCATTTTAAAATTGATAAAAGGTGTTTTTTTGGTTAAACTAAAGCGTTAAACCCGGTCAAAAAATGTTTAGCTCTAAGTTCAGAATATTTTCATTTCAATTACCAACAGGTCATCTATTAGTTGACAGCAAGAAGAAGATTAACTGCGTTATTTGCATATTCACTCGGAAGGATTATAAATAATCCAATCAAAGAATGTTTCGCTTCACCTAAGTGTGTTTATGTAACTGTATTTCTTGAAAAGATCTTGAAGAAAAACATGGTACTAACAAGTGAAATTATCTCATAAGGAATGTTTTCTTTAACTTTAAAATATCTTCACTTTTTCCAGAATTTCTTCTCTTTTTTTTTTGGCGAAATACGTACAAAAACACGGAGTTTATGGTTCATGTGTGAGTGTGTGTTCTTGATAATCATTTAGAACAGGTAGTTTTACACCAATTACACTATTTTTTTCTTAGTTTAAAGGCCGTGTACTGAAAATGTCAAATTTCCGAGGCCTCTCCCCCACCCCCCTTTCGCGAGTGCGCATTCATATTCGTTTAGAGCAAGTTGTTTTACACCTGTTACGCTGTTTTTGTTTTTTTTGACTGGGTTTAACATAATCAAAAATGCTGCATCTGTTTCTTTAGAAATTTAATTACCAATCGTGTATATATTTGATTGGGTTTTACGAATTTATGTGAAGCACCTCAGCTCTTAATTAAAAACGGATATTAGAAATAGAGTGATTTCCCCTTGTTTGTTAATTGCTAAATCTTTCCAATTCTGTTTCCTTGTTTGAGAGAGAACCCAATTGAATATACACACGTTTGATAATTAACTGTGTAAAGAAATCCGTACAGTATTCTTTATTAAATTCACCTGCAAAATATAAATCAACGTTTGCTATTAAAAATCTAGAAATTCTCTTGAAGCTGTCATTGTCCACTCAGACTCCAGTCCTCACTGCTTCATCATATTCTCACATTTTCCTCGGTGACTCTCTCTATATATATATACATATATTTCTATGTGAGTATTATATTTATTTAAGCATTTCTATTGTATATGTGTCATTTTACGTACATTTGCTTATTCTGACGTGTAGAATAATTAAATTAAAAGAATCTCACTAAACAAAGCCGAAATTATATGAAAGTAAGGCTGACATTCGAATAATTTTGTTTTATTTTCTTTTAGACATTCCGTTCCAGTTTTGGTTATTTCTTACATTGCTTGGTTAAGTCAGTGCAATACCTTGTTTACACAACATTTTCCTTTATTTTTGGCTTGTAAATCTAACAATTTATTTAAATGCAGGGAAATTACGATGTAATTTCTGAAAAATAGAGAATATATAAAAATTAGATTGTGCACTCGAAATACTGAAACGAAAAGAGGATGGTTCACTGAAGAAATAGAATAACATTTGTGTGAAACATTAAAAGAAATGTCTTTATTTTTGCTAGTTCTTCTCCGTCATTACAATTTACAACTTATATATATAGGTACTACTAGCAAAGACTGGACCCGGTGCGCGCCAGCTAGTCGTAAGTACTCGATCCTACAACGACTTGCATGTATGCAAATGAGTTGATTTTACAGAATAAAATAAAAGAAATTTTTAAAGAAAATAAATAAATTATTTCTTAGAACAATGGATTTGATTTTTTTACACAAATCAAATAAAATGTGTGTGATATATTCTTTTACTAGTTTTTAGTTTTTGGACAGCATCCATGGTAGGTACATCATTTAGGTATATATATATATATATGTTTGTATATGTGTGTGTGTGTGTGTATATGTATATATGTTTTGGTTTGTTTTGATGTTTTCTTGTTTGTTTATTTACACTAAACCACCACCACCACCACCACCCTTGTCTTGATCATTAATTAGACCCATTGGTTGTCTTCCAACCTATAACACAACTCATTTGCATACGTGCAAGTCGTTGTAGGATCGACTACTTACGACTTGCTAGCGCGACTGCGTGTGTGCGTGCACCAGGTCCAATCTTCGCTAGTAGTACCATATATATACATATATATATATATATATATATATATATATATAAATATATATATAAGTGGGGTGGAAAGGAAGTCTTGTCAATCTAAAAAGGCAAAAAACAAAAGAAATATTAGGAATAATTGTAAAGGATGTGTATTGTGATGAAGAAAATGAACGATTTAAGTAACATAAGGAAAAAAGATATATATATATATATATATATATATGTTCATGTTATTTTTTTTATTAATTACTTCAGAAATGCGGCAAGACTTCCGGTCTGAGATTCGAACCCACGACCGCGAGTCGGCTGCTCTAACCACTAGGCCATGTGCCTCCACATCTGTGTTACTAAACAAAGCTGTGTTGACAAGATAGAACTCCGAGGTGCAAACATTGGTTATCTAGGCCATTAACATCTATATTGGTGTGTGTGTGTGAGAGAGAAAGAGCGTGTGTGTCACAGATTTAATGTCCAGGAGTTGCAATTATAATTATTGAATCTCCTCGTAATTTATTAACTTTTGGGTAAGTTTATTAGTTTGAATGCAGGTTTACTTCTACAATCCATTAAAACAGAAATGTTGTAAATTTGCATTTTTGAATATCTACCTTTTAAACATGCTTTATGCCTTATATTATTTTTTTTATTCTTTCAGGAAATCACATGAAATTGGCTAAAAAGTATTTTTTACTTTTAAAGAATCATCAATATGTATCATGTTTGAAAGACTCTGCAAAGATATTCTACAAACGTATAATCCTGCTTCTATAAAACATTGCTGAATTACAGTAAAATATATCCTCTGGGAGAGAAAGCATTTCTTTACTTCTGTGTCTGAAATGTGCAAGAGATAATTTTCTCTTTTAAATATACTTTGATGGATTTCCAAAGAGTATTTGCAACATTTTTAAATATTGGCAATGATCACATTTTGAAGAAATATGAAAGAAGTGATATTTGTTTGGAATAAACTATAAAAGCAAACAGAAGAAAATATATATATTTTGGTGAGAGGAGAGAAATTTGTGAAAAGTTATTGACGTGTAAAACATAAAGGATTGATTATATTTTTCCTGAAAAGATGTTGGAAGAAGCCTCAAAATCATCATATGACTGTGACATCTGTGGTAAATCTTTCTCTGTTGGCAGTAGATTAACTAACCACAAACGTATTCATACAGGGAAGAAACCATATCAATGTGATATCTGTGGTAAATCTTTCATTGAGGGCAGTAACTTAACTAGACACAAACGCATTCATACTGGTGAGGAACCGTATCATTGTGATATCTGTAGTAAATAATTCTCAGAAAGCAGTAGCTTAACTAAACACAAGCGTGTTCATACAGGGGAGAAACCATACCCCTGTGATATCTGTGGTAGATCTTTCTCTCGTACTCATAGCTTAGATATTCACAAACAAATCCATACAGGAGATAAAAAATACCACTGTGATATCTGTGGTAAATCATTCTCTGCTGGCAGTAGATTAACTACACACAATCTAATTCATTTAGGGGAGAAGCCATATCACTGTGATATCTGTGGCAAATCATTCAGTCAGACAGGTAATTTAACTACACACAAACGTATTCATACAGGGGATAAACCATATCCCTGTGATATCTGTGGTGAATCATTCTCTCGTAGTTGTAGCTTAGATATTCACAAACAAAACCATACAGGTGACAAAAAATACCACTGTGATACCTGTGGTAAATCATTTTCTGCTGGCAGTAGATTAACTACACACAAACTAATTCATTTAGGGGAGAAGCCATATCACTGATATCTGTGGCAAATCATTCAGTCAGACAGGTAATTTAACTAGACACAAACGCATTCATACAGGTGAACAACCATATCGCTGTGATATCTGTGGCAAATCATTCAGTCAGACAGGTAATTTAACTAGACGCAAATGCATTCATTCAGGTGAGCAACCACATGATTGCGATGTCTGTGGCAAATAATTCTCTGAAAAGGGTATTTTAACGTCACACAAACTTATTCATACTGGTGTAAGGCCATATCATTGTGATATCTGCAGTAAATCATTCTCACAAAAACATCAATTAATTAAACACAAGTGCATTCATTATGCAAAGGATCCATAGCACAGTGACATTTCTTGCATAACATTCCCCGAGAAAAATCTCTACCCATGAAGGAAAGTATATTATGAATATGATATCTATGGTAAATCTTTCATCTCATCTCATTCATGAACTAATCAAAAGAGCATTGACTGATATTAATGCTTAATCATTCTTTCAAAAGGGTGAATTGTTTGTACACAGTCCTATTAATATGAAAGATATATCCATACCTCAAGATATTTGTGCTAAATCAATCAATGAAAATGATCAATTATTGAAATGTAAATGCATTCATACAGAAGACGAACTATGATGATGATGATCCTCATCATTTAAAATTCACTTTTCCATGCTTCAATGGATCAGATGGAATTCATTGATGGAGATTTTCTTCGGCTGGATGCCTTTCCTTTCACCAATCCTCACCTGTTTCTAGGCAAGGACATATTTTCCATGCTGAGATATATTTGACTCAGAAGACTGGAAATGGACTATCTGTATGACACTCATTATGACCATTTACGAGCATCACGTGCTATCTGGACAAGGGTACATACACACACATATGTATGTTCAAAGATTTTTTTATAGGAAATCTTTTACATTTTTAATCTACTTCTAAATGTTTGTAATTCCTATTAGGAAATGAAACATATGTAATGCTGAATAAATAATATCAAACTTTTCTCCAGTCTCCTCATGTGATTTGTAATTACTCTGCAAAAAATATTATCCAAACCTCCCACAAAAATAATGCACACACACAGATGTGGTGGTGAGTGCATAGTGAAAACGGTTTTGTCTTTTCATTGAAATAAATTTTTGTATCACCTACAAATTGAAATTTGTATTAGCTCTGACCCATCACCTTGGCTTATAAGTTACCAATGATGTGGTTTTCAGTGTATACCATGTTCTTTTAATCTTTTACCCACATGAAATTGTGACTCCTATATTTTACTATACAATTTTTGTTTTCTAGAAGAATAATTTGACCATTTCAATTTGAAAATGTAATTTTATCTGTTTATGGTCAATATGGAAAAATAAGAGTGAATATTTATTTTATGAGTGCTGTGTATAAGTCTATAAAATTGTGCATAAAATATATAAGCTATATGAAGTGCATTGAGTCATTATTATATTCCAATTTCCTTCACTTTTCAATGAATAATAGATGGGTGACTATCTTTTGATACAGACACAACACAGGCTACACTTTCGAGGTTTTAGATAAAGTTTTCAGAAATAACCGAATAGGTTTGCTATTAATTTCATAAAATATTCACGGATCCCACTAGTTAACATTAAGAGAATCATGTGGTGAGGTTAAGAATGAGAGACAAAGTGGGAGGGAAAAGTGTTAATGATATGTGGTGTGGTGAAGAAGGAATACTTATTACTTGGTTAACAGGTTAGCTGAAGAGAAAAATGAGGAGAAAGGGATATGTTTAGGATACATTATTTGTGAGAGAGTGAGGTTAAAGAGAAGGAGATAGAAAGAGATGGACGGTGGAGGCAGATAGGGTTTGTATTGTTAAAAGTTGATATCATCAAAGACCTGAAATGAAATAAATTTTGTTCCTGAAACTTATAGTGGTGATGATGATGGTGGTGGTGGTGTGTTGATTGTAAAAAGGATTTTCTTTTTTTTATAGAGACCATCACTCAACACTTGCACTTCTGTGCAATTATTTATCGTCTTCTCACTTAAGAGATTGATATTTTTTTCTAAGGATTAATTTAGCCTAAACTATGGATTCACAAGAGACACAGTTGCAAACTGCCTGAGAAAATATGCACAGATCTAGAGCATGGAACACTAAGAAGATGTAATAAAAAAGAGGAAAAAGATGGCACCGATGGTGTTGTGAGGAATTGGATGTAGACAGATTCCAAGTATATTCAAAGAAAGCTAAAACTATGAATGCTATAAAAATGCAAATCATCCTCTCTTTCTTAAATAGGTCCTCTTAATTTTTTTCATTGATAATAAGCGAAAGTGGCAAACTAGCAGGATCGTTAGCTCATTAAACAAAGTGTTTAGCTGGGTTCTTCTGACATGACTTAAGCATTTAAATTCTGCCAAAGAAGACTAAGGAATATGAAGGAGGTCGGGCGGATCTTTTTTGAACTCTACTTTGACTGTAATTGATTTTATATTTGGTGTATTGTTGTAGCGTTCTAAGGTAATCATTGACATGAAATTCATTTTTGCTAAAAATCAATAAAGTGTTAATAGCTTTTAAAGTTTGCAATTTTGTGTAATTTTAGCCACTCAAAATCTGCAGACATATATAAGTTAGTCTAGCACATGTTCTTTTTGTGGCTTATATCACTGCGATATTTGTGGTAAATCATTCTCTGATGGCAGTAACTTAACTGCACACAAACACATTCATACAAGTGAGAAACCATACCACTGTGATATCTGTGGTAAATCATTCTCTAATCACATTCACTTAACAGACCACAAACGTGTCCACACAGGGGAGAAACCATATCGCTGTGATATCTGCGGTAAATCATTCACTGACGGTAGTAACTTGGCTTCTCACAAGTGTATTCACACAGGTGAGGAATCGTATCAATGATATCTGCGGTAAATCATTCTCACAAAATCATCATTTAATTAAACACAAGTGCATTCGTTATGCAAAGGATCCATAGCAAAGTGACATTTGTTGCATGACATTCCGTCAGAAGGTCAAGCTTGGACCTTAGAAAGAACTCTACACTTGATAGAAACTATATGAATGTGACATCTATAGTAAATCTTTGACATGAAATCATCCATTATTGAATCAAAAGAGCATTGACAGAGGAAGGAAAACATATCACTGTGATGTTAAACCTGAATCATTCTTTCAAAATGGTGAATTGTTTGTACACAGTCCTATTAATATGAAGATATAACTAACCTAAGCTATTCATGCTAAATCAATCTATGAAAATGGATCAATTATTGAAATGTAAATGCATTGATACAGAAGAGGAACCACGATGATGATGATCCTCTTCATTTAACATTCTCCTATTCATGCTTCTGTGGATCAGATGGAATTCATTGATGCAGAATTTCTACATCTGGGTACCTTTCTTGTGACCAATCCTCACATGTTTCCAAGCAAGGAAATATTTTCCATGGTGAGACATATTTTACACAGAGGACTGGAAGTGAACAACTGCACAAGTATGACGGTCATGATGGCCATTTACGAACATCACATAATATCTGGACAAGGGTACACACACACACACACATGCATGTTGAAAGATTTTCTTAAAGGAAATCTTTTACATTTTTTCTCTACGTGTAAATGTTTGTAATTCCTATTAGGAAATGAAACACATGTAATGCTGAATAAATAATATCAAACTCTTCTCCGTTGTCTTTATGTGTTTTTTTTCTAAGATCAAAGAAAAATGGCTTCCACCTCACCCCACCCCGTTTTTTTTACCCATAAAAGGGTTTTGTAGCATATTAGGATGTCAGGGTAGTTGATTCCACGCAAAAAATCTAATATTTTGATTTTTTTCTTAGTGAAAATCATGCGGGAGTTAATATAGAAATTTACCATAATGTTATTTAGCCTCAAATCAAACCTGATACAGCAAACGTATCATCAAAGACATTCCAGCCTTCAGCAAACTGTCTTTTGAGGGATAATCTAGGACATTACGTACAATGGGCATGTGATTTAGATAGGGGGATACTTTGGCTGCTATTTTTAGCATGTCGAGTTACCAGGAGGAGGCTCTCTCATTGGTTCGATTGCGTGATGAGATTTTTTAACACATATAGGATCTTCTCGGTTTGAACGGCAGATTTCTTAAAATAATTTCTAGGTAACTAAAAAATTTTAAACTTCGTATACGGGTAGAATGTGTTTAAAAAACACCTTTTTCGCTTGGCTTTATTGAGAAAATTCTATGGTTTGTAAGATATTTGTTGTTTTTTCTTCAATTTCAACCAATCAATGACGTCCATTCAGGTAAAAAGAAACATTCTGTGCTGTATGAAGATGTCCCTCGTTTAAGAAACAGATTGGGTTTATTTACATTTGTGAAGAAAAAAAGGTACCCTTCCTCCCAACCCTATCCCTAAAACAGATTGAAATGCAATAGATCGATACTAGGGTCATAATTATGGGTGACAATTTCATATGACACCGCTAGAGTATAAAGACAAGATTTAGTTCCCCTTGTTCAGAGTTAATTCTTCCCAATTTTGTTGCTCCGTGTGCATGTGTATTGCTTGCTCAGTTCCACTTTACAACTGATATTTAAGAGAAAATCTAATTAAATAGACACGTGATTGGTAATTAAGTGTCTAAAGAAACAGATGTAGCATTTTTTTTTATTATGTTGACCTGTTAAATATTAATATTCGTCGTAAAAATTCTCTTGAAGCTGTCACTGTCCACTCTAACTTTTCACTCATTCAACATATTCTCATATTTTCATCGTTGACTCTCTCTGAATATATATTACTATGTAAGTATATTTCTATTGTATATGTATCATATTACGTACGTCTGTTTGTTTCGATGTGTTGAGTACGTTACAAGAAAGAATCTCACTAAACAAAGACGAAATAGCGGAGGTAAAGGGCATGGACCGCACCTACCTTTCCCTAATTTTTTGGCGATGGAAACCCACTTTTTCAACTTCGGTGAGGCTGTTCTTTCAATACTTTCGTTGTGTTCTCCTTTACATTCAGATATTTCATTGCATCTTTCCTTATTTCCTATATTATTTGTTAACGTCCGATGGATACCTTGTGTAGATAACTTTTCTCTTTCTTCCTCACATGTAAATTCCGCGGGAAAATTACGATGTAATTTCTAAGACATGTGGAATGTATAAAAATACGAGTGTGCACTTGAAATACTGAAACGAAAAGTAAATATTGTATACAGAAGAAATGGAACGGATTTTATTTAAAACCTAGGAAGTCTTTATTTCCGGAGGTTCTTCTCCATCATTACAACTTACAATTAATATCTATTTTTCAAAGGAATCTTTCTTTAAGCACCCAATGTAACCGCTTATCACATTTTTATTTTGGGGGAATTTTCAGAAAATTTCTACGTATTTCTGCTGTACATGCAAGGATTCAAACGGTTATGAAACCAACAAAGGGAAAAAACCGATTGAAGAGCAATTTAGCTGTTATTTATCGCGCACCCCACGACCACCCGATACCTTCCGAGTTTCTTTCTCACTCTTACGTGCTAATGTTTTTCAATATCTTTTTTCACATAAACACATTCAATGGTCCGTTGTTGGGATTTAAGGCATTATATATGAATTGCACTCTGTTTTTTTATGTTATTTTCAATTAATTACCTAAGTTATCCTTTTCTCTCTTCGTAATACATATATATTTAAATTCAGATTACGATGAACGTAAACAAACAAACGAAGTTTGCTTTAGAAGCTTTGAGATGTCTTAGGAAGTTTAAGAAGTGATTTTAAATTCTCAGAGGCAGGATGTTGCTAATAATATAGCCTGAACAGGATAAGCTACCCCTATTTTGCAGAAAAGTGTTGGCGGCTGGCAATGAGATTCGAACTCACACCTTCGTGATTACGCGTCGCTGTATTTTTCACTCACCACGATAAACAATATTTCGTTACGAAGTAAGAAGGAAGGGAAACATTAATTGTAACGTGTAAGAGTTTAAAAGTAAAGAAGAAAACGAGAATAATTTAATGTTAAAACTACATCATTTGCCCCCATTGAGAAGGATTGTCACCAATTTCCTTCTCCACCTCAACCAATAATTTTTCCTACATCAAAAATTCCCCACAAAAGATTTTGATGCTGTTAGTCATCCATACTGATTATTTGCTGACTGTTATTCATGTTTCATGTAACACAGAATATTGACATTAAGCTGCCTGTATGTGTGTATTTATATATTTATAAATGTACGGAAAGAGGCAGGGGAGGTGTGATATCTCTTTTACAACACATGACTGAGATGAAAGCATCAGATATCTAGTGTTATTGACATGTATATTGGTGTGTGTCTATGACAGACTTACTACTCCCTGATATAAACTTCTTGAAAACAGAGAGATGGGATAAGTTTAATTGTTCAGATAAAGGATTGCTTCTACAATTTATGAAAACAGAAATGTCGTAAATTTGCACTTTTGAATATCTGCCTTTTAAACATACTTGATGTCTTATATTATTTTTTCTATTCTTTCAGAAAATCACATGAAATTGGCTAAAAAGTATTACTTCTGTGTCTGAAATGTGCAAGAGATAATTTTCTCTTTTAAATGTACTTTGATGAATTTACAAAGAGTATTTGCGACATTTTTAAATATTGGCAATGATCACATTTAGAAGAAATATAAGAGAAGTGATATTTGTTTGGAATAAACTATAAAAGCAAAAAGAAGCAAAATATCCATGAATTTTGGTGAGAGGAGAAATATTATTGAAAAGTTGTTGATCTGTACAACTTGAAGGTTCAGTTTTATTTTTCTTGAAGAGATGTCGGAAGAAGTAAGAAAATCATCATATGACTGTGAAGTCTGCAAAGAGTCATTCTTAGACGAAAGTAAATTCAATCAACACAAACAAACTCATACAGAGGAAGCACCATATCACTGTAATATCTGTGGTAAATCATTCTCTGTTGGCAGTAGCCTAACTCGACACAAACGTATTCATGCAGGCGACAAACCATATCGCTGTGATATCTGTGGTAAATCATTCTATCAAGGAGGTAACTTAACTACGCACAAACGTATTCATACAGGTGAGAAACCCTATCACTGTGATATCTGTGGTAAATCATTCTCTCAAAGCGATAGCTTAACCCAACACAAACGGGTTCATACAGGTGAGAAACCATATCACTGTGATATCTGTGGTAAATCATTCTCCAAGGGCAGTAGCTTAACTACGCACAAACGTATTCATACAGGTGAGAAACCCTATCACTGTGATATCTGTGGTAAATCATTCTCTCAAAGCGATAGCTTAACTCAACACAAACGGGTTCATACAGGAGAGAAACCATATCACTGTGATATCTGTGGTAAATCATTCTCTGAGAACAGTAGCTTAACTATACATAGACGTATTCATACAGGGAAGAAACCATATCACTGTGATACCTGTGGTAAATCATTCTATCATGAAGGTAACTTAACTACTCACAGACGGGTTCATGGAGGGGAGAAAACATATCACTGTGATATCTGTGGTAAATCATTCTCTTATGGCAGTAGCTTAACTCGACACACGCGTATCCATACAAGTGAGAAACCCTATCACTGTGATATCTGTGGTAAATCATTCTCTCAAAGCGACAGCTTAACTCAACACAAACGGGTTCATACAGGAGAGAAACCATATCACTGTGATATCTGTGGTAAATCATTCTCTGAGAACAGTAGCTTAACTATACATAGACGTATTCATACAGGGAAGAAACCATATCACTGTGATACCTGTGGTAAATCATTCTATCATGAAGGTAACTTAACTACTCACAGACGGGTTCATGGAGGGGAGAAAACATATCACTGTGATATCTGTGGTAAATCATTCTCTTATGGCAGTAGCTTAACTCGACACAAACGGGTTCATACAGGAGAGAAGCCATATCACTGTGATATCTGTGGTAAATCATTCTCTCATAGCGGTAGCTTAACTCAACACACACGTATCCATACAGGAGAGAAACCATATACTTGTGATATCTGTGGAAGATCATTCTCTGAAAACAGCAGCTTAACTAAGCACAAGTGTATTCATACAGGGGCGGAACCATAACCTTGTAATATCCGTGGTAAATCTTTCTCTGAAAGCAGCAGCTTAGCTCGACACAAACGTGTTCAAATAGGGTAGAAACCATATCCCTGTGATATCTGTGGTAAGACATTCTCTGGAAACAGTCACTTAACTATACACAAATGCATTCACACTCAAGAAAAATCAATTCACAGTGATAACTGTGGCAAATCATTTAAACAAAATTATTCCTGATTTAAACAGAAGTCTTTCCTTATGAAGTGGGTCCATAACACAGTGATATTTGTTGTACAACATTTCCTCAGAAGGACAAAGGACGTATGTCATAAAGACATCCACAGAATATAGAAACTATATGAATGTGACATCTATGGTAAATCTTTGACATGAAATCATCCATTATTGAATCAAAAGAGCATTGACAGGGGAAGGAAAACATATCACTGTGATGTTAAATCTGAATCATTCTTTCAAAATGGTGAATTAATTATACACAGTCCTGTTAATATGAAGAATATGCCATACCCTAAGATATCTGATAATGATCAATTATAACATAAATGAATTCAAACAGAAGAGGAACCATATCACTACGATGATGATGATCCTCATCATTTAACATTCACTTTTACATTCTTCTATGGATCACATTGAATTCATTGATACCTTCCCTGTTTCCAAGCAAGGAAATATGTTCCCTGGTGAGACATATTTTACACAGAAGACTGGAAATGAACAACTACAGAAGTATGACGGTCATGATGGCCATTTATGAACACCACATAATATCTGGACAAGGGTGCACACACACACACACTTATGTATGTCTGAAGATTTTCTTATATCTTATATGTTTTCTACACATCTAATAGTTTGTAATTCCTATTAGGAAATGAAACACATGTAATGCTGAATAAATAATATCAAACTTTTCTCTATTGTCCTTATGTGTTATGTAATTACTCTGCAAGCAATATTATCCAAACCACACACAAAAATAATATACACACACACACATTATATATATATATATATATATATATAAACGAGAAAGAAGCAACAAGAATGGATTGGTTTTTAGTACAATTGTTTCATACAAAGACAGGCTTTATTACAAGTTGCAAAAATTGCAGCAGATAAAAGTGTCCCGTACTCATCAGCTAAAATACATTTGAGTTCTCTAGACATCTTAGTGGGTGAGGTTATACTCATGAGATATTGGAGGTAGTTCCATTAGAGGCAGATATAGGTTGTAAACAGTTTTCCAAAGTTCCTTAATGATGATGCACAGTCTTATCACAGATTTTTAAAAAAACTTATTAGTTTCGAAGAGATGAATCAATCCATAGTGTAGATTTAAATTTTCAGAGATATGAAGATGATGATGCACAGACTTATCACAGGTTATTAAAGACTTATTAGCTTCACAGAAAAGGTGAATTAATCCATAGTGAAGATTTACATTTCCAGTGGTAAGATGAGGGATTTCATACTCACAGAATAACATGTAACAAAAACAATTTGCAAACATATTTACATTCCCATATAACAGTTAAAAACATCACCATTATTGTATTACGCATGCGTGGAAGTGTTTGTTTGACTAGGTGCTGCTGGCTTAATGACGCATGATACAAGTTAGAGAAGGGGTGTGTATTATACACAAGGTTTAGGTGTTATGCTCAAGAATTTACAGTATATGTATATATATAGTAACCAGGTTTTTTGTGGTGAAAGTTGGTGTGCATCAGGGATGTGTGTTGTTTGCAATAGTGGTTGATGTGGAGAAGGAGAGTGCAAGAAAGAGACCGTAAATGGAGATACTGTATGCAGATGACTTGTTCTGATGAGAGAGAAGTTTTGGAAATGGAAGGAGGCCTTTGAAAGCAAGGGTTTGAAGGTAAACTTTGGGAAAACAAATGTGATAGTGAGTGGGGTGGAAGGAGAAGTGTTGGTGAGTAAGGTGGATCCATGTGGTGTCTGAGGGAGGAGGGTAATGGCAAATGCAGTGTTGTGTATGACATGTGATAACATTGGAAAAATCCACATTTTTCATTAAAAAAATTAGGACCTGGGTTTGCACTCCCTTAGCAAATTTTGTTGCTGGGCCACTATTCATATGTGTAGGTAAAATCTGTAAAAGAAAACGAGATTTCACATGCACACATGAAGCTTGTAAGAACAAATATTGAATCCTTTCGGTTTGAACGGTAGTTTTTTCTAGTGGTGTCATGTGAAATTGTCACCCATAATTATGACCCTAGTATCGATCTATTGCATTTTAATCTATTTTAGGGTTAGGGGTGGGAGGAAGGGTATCTTTTCTTCTTCAGAAATGTAAATAAACCCAATCTGTTTCTTAAACGAGGGACATATTCATACGGCACAGAATGTTTTTTTACCTCAATAGATGTCATTGATTGGTTGAAATTGCAGAAATTGAAGAAAAAAACTGAACAAATATCTTACAAACTATAGAATTTTCTCAATAAAGCCAAGAGAAAAAGATGTTTTATAAACAGATTCTACCAGTATACGAAGTTTAAAAGTGTTTAGTTGCGTGGAAATTATTTTAAAAAACTGCCGTTCAAACCGAAAAGATCCCAAATATTTAAGGCTTTTTTCACCAAGTTTAAAATACAACACACACACACAAGAAGCAGCACGCAGTTAACAAGACAACACATGCTCACGGAAACTAACAGAAAGTTGGTTTTATTGTCTCCTCAAAACGAATGATTACACATTTTTTATGTTGACCCGAAAAATACGAATTAATGTTTGTTGTAAGGAATAAGAAATCCTCTTGAAGCTCTCATTGTCCACTCTGACTTTAGTTCTAACCACTTCAACATATTCTCACATCTTCGTTGACTCTCTCTCTCTTCGCATATGCATTACTATGTAAGTATTATATTTATATAAACATTTCTATTGTATATGTGTCATATATATATTTCTTTACTACCAAGAAGGGGCTAAACATAGAGGGGAAAAATAAGACAGACAAACGGATAAAGTCGATTACACCGACTCCAGTGCGTAACTGGTATTTAATTTATCGACCCAGAAAGGATGAAAGGCAAAGTCGACCGCGGCGGAATTTGAACCCAGAACATACATCTATGGTAAATCTTTGACATTAAATCATCCATTATTGAATCAAAAGAGTATTGACAGAGGAAGGAAAACATATCACCGTGATGTTAAACCTGAATCATTCTTTCAAAATGGTGAATTGTTTGTACACAGTCCTATTAATATGAAAGATATAACTGTAACCTAAGCTATTTGTGCTAAATCAATCTATGAAAATGATCAATTATTGAAATGTAAATGCATTGATACAGAAGAGGAACCACGATGATGATGATCCTCATCATTTAAAATTCTCCTATTCATGCTTCTGTGGATCAGATGGAATTCATTGATGCAGACTTTCTACATCTGGGTACCTTTCTTGTGACCAATTCTCACCTGTTTCCAAGCAAGGAGATATTTTCCCTGGTGAGACATATTTTACACAGAGGACTGGAAATGAACAACTGCACAAGTATTACGGTCATGATGGCCCTTTACGAACATCACATAATATCTGGACAAGGGTACACATCCACACACACACACACACACACTCACATAAACTGTTGTATGTCTGAAGAATTTCTCATGGGAAATATATGTTACATGTTTTCTACACATGTAAAAGTTTATAATTCCTATTAGGAAATGAAACACATGTAATGCTGAATAAATAATATCAAACTTTTCTCCGGTTTCCTTGTGATTCGTAATTACCTTGCAAAAAATATTATCCAAACCTCCCACAAAAATAATGTACGTGTATATATGTAATCACAAGCTTGTTTGTTCAACTGGTGTATTTATGTTAGAGTAGTGGGGTGAGGGGGAGGGAAAAGTAAAGGAAGGTGGTCTTATAATAACTCTGCTTGTCATTACGTTACTTAGGTCGTCAGTAACACTTTCATGTGATTGGAGAGAAAGGATAAGGCCATGAGTGGGACGGGAAGAGAGAGAAGCGTGCATGACATGATAGGGGGACATATTTAGTTTGCAGGTTGTGATATAGAGGAGAGTTAGAAATATAATTTTAGAAGGTGGGTGATGTTCTGATGGAGAGATTAAAGAAAGGTAGAGAGAGACAAATGATGGTGAATACAGAGTGAAAAGTAATATTGTTTTTTTACTTGAACTAAGTTTTTTTATAACACCTACAAATTGAAATGTGTATTGGCTCTCTGACCCATCACCTTGGCTTACAAGTTACCACTGATGTGGTTTTCAGAGTAAGCCATGTTACATTAAATTCTGACCCTATATTTTACATATAAAGTAATTTTTTTAGTATACACTTCTCGTGTTCTAGATAAGAAATTGTGCCCAAGTAAATTTTAAAATGTAATTTTTTTCTGTTTATGAGAAAGCTGGAAAAATATGAGCGAATATTTATTTTATGAGTGCTGTGTCTATAAAATTGTGCATAAAGTGTATTAAGTAATTACCGTATTCCAATTTCCTTCAGTTTTCAGTGAATAGCAGATGAGCGACTATCTTTTGATGCAGACACAATACAGGCTCCACTTTAGAGTGTTTTGGTATCAGGAATAACCCAATCCATTGCCTCACTAGACACCGAGGCCATGACTAGTGACCGGGACCTTTTGTTTTTGGATAATGGATAAACAGCTGAAAGATTATATAAATATATATTTATAAAATTAAAGACTTAAATCTGTACAAGATGCAAAGCAAAAAGAAAAGAATTCAATTAAGAATGCATCTGATGAAAGAATATTGGTTTAAAAAACATACGACATAAAAATGATAACAATGAAGACTATAAGGAATATGAGGGAGATAGGGTGAATCCTTTCTTTTTGACAATGGCTGAGCATTGTCTTGTTGGAAGACTAATGCTTTTCTGTTGGTAATCTCCAGCCGCAGTTCTTTGATATATTTTGGTTCAAATTAGCCAGTTGATGACAGAACACATCAGAATTAATGGTCTGGTTTTATGGGAGAAGGTCATAATAAACAATGCCTTTATGATCCCACCAAACACAAAGCACAGGTGTGTTGCCATGGATATTCATCTTTGGTTGCTTGGGGGATATTTCTTCAAACTCTAGAATCAGTTTTGCACAACATTAAGCATGCAATCCATTTTTCAACTCCAGTCACAAGTCGTTTCCAAAAAAGGGCATGCTTTCTTTCCATTTCAAAAGCATATCCCAAATGGAATACTGGTCCCAGCAATTCTTTTCTGAATGTTTCAAGCACCTATATATTAAAGCAAAGAATAAGATAGAAAGAGGGACAGAGAGAAGCGTACATGACATGTGATAGGGGGAACATAATATTTATTACATGGTTAAAAAAGTTAGTCGAAGTTGATGATATAGAGAAGTTAGCAATATAATTTTAGCAGAGTGGTGATGTTCTGATGGTGAGATTTGAGGCACAAAGAGAGAGAGAGAGAGAGATGATGGTTGTGGTGGAGGAAATGGTGATGGACAGTGCATAGTTAAAAGTAATTTGAATTTTAATTGAACAAAGGTTTTTATATCACGTATTTGCAGAATCGTATAAATTACCGGGTAAAAAGTACAAAATCACAATAATTTGATATTTCTCCCCACTTTTTTTACATGAACAAAATGACAGCTTCCAAATATTGTTTTCTAAATGGGTAAGAATGATTAAACTTTAAACCACAGTAACTTTTTAAAAAATTCTTTTGTGTAAGAAGCAAATTAACTGATGGAATTCAGCGTGGAATATTATAGGAATACCTCAAATACTGAAATTTTCACTACACTCGAACATTTCCACACGTGGCCGCAAAACGGAAAAGGGTTGGTGATAATAACAATAATAGTGATGAAGCCGAATATTGAAGAAATCTTTTTCACAAAATACCAAATCTATAAAGTAGAGCCGCGTTGTGCGTGGAATGCGTCCCCGCTTTTGGCACTATTTTATAAGTATTACTACGCTGTGTCTAAAGTATAGAGGTGTCGCTGCGCTGAATGTAGTCCAGTTCGTGTAACATGAAAAAGTAAGTAAACACGTAAAAGAATAACAATGGCTTCATATTGGTTGTCTATCCCATTAGAACGAAACTACACATAACATGGTGGCAGCAGTAAATAATTAATCGGAAACTGTGCCTTTACAACAAAACAGAAAGACAACGAACCAGAAATTAACAAACAAAACATCGCTTCGTCTTCGGACACACATACACGAGGATCCAAAATGGCGACCCCCGTCACCGTACAGATGAATCTACATCCGATCATGAACTGGGACTCCGATGATATCGTGGAAGCGTCTAAGAAATTCAAAACTCAACTAGCTTTCGAAAGTTTCCTGAAAGGCAAGACTGAAGATGAAAATGTAAGCCACATCCTTTTATGGACGGCAGAAAAAGGTCTAGACCTATTCAATAGCTGGGACATGTCAGAATCGTATTGCAATAACCCAGACACACTTTTAGAGAAATTTGAAAGGCACCTAGAGCCCAGATAGAACCATAGAATTCACAGATACAAATTCCAGGGCCTGAAACAAGACCCACAAGAAAAGATTGACAATTTCCTGTGCAGACTAAAGAATGTTGCCGAAAAATGCAAATTCAAAGATAAGGACGAAAGAATTGTTGATCAATTAATATGGGGGTGTGCTCATAAAGAAGTTCAGAAATCCCTCATAGGTAAGGACGCTCTCCAGTTGATAGAAGCAGTAGACACTGCAAGACCATTCGAAGCCACTACCAAACAAATGGCCTCACTTACCTTACAAACAAGCTCACTTGGCAGCAGTGTAGATATTGTATCTAGGCACAGGACGAAACATACCTGCAAACAAAGAACATGCCAGTACTGTGGTACAGAGCATGAGTTCGACAACCGGAAGAAATGTCCTGCATTCGGTACACACTGCAAAGCATGTGGTAAACCTAACCACTGGGAAAAAATGTGTAGGTTGGCAAAATCCCAGAAATACAAGCCCCAATTTTCAAAGAGAAGACAAAGAGATATACATGCACAACTACAGGAACAAAACACCTCAGAGGAGGAATTCTTGGCAGTCGGCACAATAAATGTGCATGAGATGGGGAATGACGACCAGAAAAAAAATGAGGCATACACAACAATAAGAATACAAAAGAAGTCTGGCAAGAAACGAATAAACATTGACTTAAGGCTGAAGATTGACACTGGAGCCCAGAGTGATATCTTGCCTGTCAACCTCTACAAAAAGATGTTCCCAGAACACATCACAAGAGGATAAAGTCAAAGAAGGAATCCTCACACCAAGTGATGTAATCCTCACTGCGTACGGAGGTACCAGGATTCCACAACTGGGCAAAACAACAATCACAGGGACACACAAAGGAAAAACAATCAATTCTTGGACTCAATACCTGCAAAAAGCTAAATATTGTGTCAATCAATGGTGAAGTGAAGGCAACTCCGAGCAGGATTGACAGAGATATGCCTATCAAAGACCGACCACCATTAACAAACAAAGAGGAACTGATAAGCATGTACCCTGAATGCTTTGACGATACAGTCGGGTGCTTTGTGAAATGTCGATACCATATAACAGTCAACCCCAATATCAAACCAATTGTTCACCCACCTCGCCGCGTCCCTCTAGAACTAAATGAGAAGCTGAAGACAGAGTTGGACAGAATGGAAGAAAAAAAGAAATAATCACCAAAGTGACACAACCAACAGACAGGGTGAATTCAATTGTAATCAAAGAAAAACCCAATGGTACCCTACGGATATGCCTTGACCCAAGGGACCTGAACAAGGCATTAAAAAGAGAGTACCATCCAATTCCAACCCTTGAAGAAATCACACCATCATTGGCTGGGTCCAAATTATTCAGCAAACTGGATGCCAGCAATGGGTACTGGAATGTAAAGATAGACAAAGTCATCCATGCTCACTACCTTCAACACACCATTTGGCAGATATCGATTCAACCGACTCCCATTTCGATTGAAGGTGAGCCAAGATGTTTTCCAGCGCCAAATAGATGAGACCTACCAAGGCTGCAAGGGAGCAATTGGAATAGCAGATGACATCCAAGTGAATGGCAAGGATGAGACCACACACGACTTCAGTTTACATGAAGCTATGGAGAAAACCCGACAAGCAGGCATCAAACTCAATGCAGACAAGTGTGTGATAAAAGAAAAGGAGTGCAAATTCTTTGGAATTATATACTCTGCAGAGGGAGTTAAACCAGACCCCGCTAAAGTGGAAGCCATCAGAGACATTAAAGAACCTAAAGACAAGAAGGAACTCAAGAGCTTCCTGGGACTCATTCACTACATGGGAGCCTTCATACCCAAGTTGGCCGATCACACTGCAAATCTCCGAGAACTAAACAAAGATGACGTAGAGTTTGATTGGTGTGCTTCACACACACAGGATTTCAAAGGAATCAAAAAGCTCATCAGTAAAGAGGCAACTCTGCAATACTATGACAGACGCAAACCAGTAACACTCCAAGTCGATGCTTCTATGAGAGGAGTTGGTGCAGCACTGATACAGGAAGGTAAACCCATTGCATATGCCTCGAAAGCTCTCTCACCCACAGAGACAAGGTACGCACATATTGAAAGGGAACTCCTGGCAGTAGTATATGGATGTGAAAAGTTCCATACATACCTGTATGGCAGACATTTCAATAGTGAAACAGACCATCGCCCGCTAGAACAAATACATAGAAAAAACCTGACGAAAGCACCAGCCAGACTGCAAAGATTACTGTTAAGGCTTCAAACATACGACTATGATATCAGGTACAAGCCAGGAAAAGACCTGATATTGGCGGATGCTCTTTCCAGACTATCCTCACATGATAAACAGGAGATGTAAGGACAAAGCATAAAGGTCCACCACATTATAAATGTAACAACCACCCATCAGCAGACAACGAGTACAACACCTGCTGCATCAGTGACAACACCCACAGAATCATCATCCCAATGGGCACCAACCACCCATCAGCAGCCCAACAACACACTTCAGATACCGGTGCGAAGCACAAGATCCACCAGATGTAGAAAGAACATCCTGCCACCGGTTCGATACCGTTAAAGAAAAAATATTTTCTCTTTTTATTCATGATAAAGTTTTTTCAAAACAAAAAAAAATTAAATGAAAAGATAAATAACTAATTCTGCTCGATTACAAAGCAGAGGCAGAATAATCTCACGGTTTCTGCTGCAGGAGTGCCACCTCACGCTGACAGTCCATTATATTTGTCCTCACTGCCAAAAGACCCCTTTTTTTTTACAAGAAGGGATGTTACACATTCATATCTATGCGTGGGCGTGCGTGTGTGAAATACGTCCCCGCTTTTGGCACTATTTTATATTTGTATTACTACGCTGCGTCTAAAGTTACAGAGGTGTCGCTGCGCTGAATGTAGTCCAGTCCTTGTAACATGAAAAAGTAAATAAACACGTAAAAGAATAACTATGCTTCGTATTGAGTTGTTTATCCCATTAGAACGAAACTACACATAACAGTGATGAAGCCAAATATTGAAGAAATCTCTTTCACAAAATACCAAATCTATTAAAGTACAGCCGCAATTCTTTAAAGACTGGAGGTAGTTCATTGTCAAAACTCTTCCTAATTAAGTGTATTTCTTGTTCTTGTTTCTCACGCATCTTGATTGTTTGATCAGTTCCACTTGACAACTGATATTTAAGAGAAAACCCAATCAAATATATACAAATGATTGGTAATTAACTGTCTAAAGAAACAGATACAGCATTTACGATTATGTGGACCTGAAAAATATTAATTAACGTTTGTTGTAGAAACCTAGAAATTCTCTTGAAGCTGTCGTTGTCCACTCTGACTCCAGTTCTCACATCTTCCTCCTTCACTCTTTCTCTCCATACCTATTACTATGTAAGTATTTATTTAAACATTTCTATTATATATGTGTCGTATTATGTACATTTATTTGTTTCGATGTGTTGAGAAAGTTAAAAGAAAAAAAATCTCACTAAGACGAAATTATACGAAAGGCTGTAATTTTAATACTTTCATTGTGTTGTCGTTTTCTTTTAGACATTTCATTGCACTTTTGGTTATTTTCAAAATTATTTGTAAAAACGTCGGATCAATCCCTTGTTTAGATAACATTTATCTTTCTTTCTAACGTGTAAATTCGACAATTTCGTTAAATGCGGGAAAATTACGATGTAATTAGTAAGAAATGGGAAATGTATAAAAATACGAGTGTGCACTTGAAATACTGAAACGAAAAGCAAATATCGTAACGAGAGGAAATGGAACGGCTTCTATTTGAGACATAGGAAGTCTTTATTTCCGGTGGTTCTTCTGCATCATTAAAAGTTAGAATTAATATATTTTTCTAATTTATTTAATTTTTGTGTGTGTGGAGTGTTGCTTTAAGCACCAAATATAATCCCTCGTCACATATTTTTATTTGGGGGAATTTTCAGAAATTTTTGCGTACGAGAATTCGTTCGGTCATGCAACCAAAAAAAGAAAAAAATCAACTGTGATTTATGAGCTATTTAGCTGTTATTTTTCGCAGGCGAAGTTTCGCATGTCGTAGCACAGATTTCCGTCGATTTCCGTAAAAAACTTTTATTTTTTTACATAAGTAATGAGAGCGAAAGAGACTAAGAGGAAGCGATTTTATGACGAGAAGGTTTCTCTTTGAAATCGGCCTGTGTGTTTGATGGGGTGTGGGAGACAGACAGTATGTTGTGTAAGTGAAGTGCTTCTGTTAGTGTGTGCGAAGAGACAGAGAGAGTAATGTGTGAAAGAGAGAGATAACTGATTTTTTACTCGGTGTATGTGTGTATGCATGTATGTGTATATGTATGTATGCATGTATGTGTATATGTATGTATGCATGTATCTATGTATGTGTGTGTGTGTATGTATGTATGTATGTATGGCCGATTCATCGTAATTTTTTACTCGGTGTATGTGTATATGTATGTCTGCATGTATGTGTGTGTGTGTATGTATCTATGTGTGTGTGTGTGTGTAAGTATGTGTGTGTGTATGTATGTGTGTGTGTGTATGTATCTATGTGTGTGTGTGTATGTATGTATGTATGTACTCGGTGTATGTGTATATTATGTCTGTCTCTTCGCACACACTAACAGAAGCACTTCACTTACACACATACTGTCTGTCTCCCACACCCCATCAAACACACACGGCCGACTTCAAAGTGAAACCTTCTCGTCGTAAAATCGCTTCCTCTTAGCCCTTTCGCTCTCATTACTTTATTCAAAAATAAAATTTTTTACGGAAATCTGTGCTACTCAACCGAAACTATGCCTTTTCGCACATCTCACGACCAGTATGGTAATAATTCTCTACTTAAGTTCCTCTGGGCTTGCAGGAAGAGGGGAGACATAGACTAGGCCCTCCCTGAGCAAGAAATGGCAAGGTGTCATTGCCTTCTTCAGGACACGCCAAACTCTTTGGAGGAATCTGGCTTTCATTCTCCACATCAACCAATAATTTTTCCTACATTAAAATTTCCCCACTAAGGATTTTGATGCTGTTAGCGAGACATCAATATTATTTACTGACATTTATTCATCTTTTATGCTCACCAAAATATTAACATTGAACTAACCGTATATATATCACCATCATCATCATTTAGCGTCCGCTTTCCATGCTAGCATGGGTTGGAAGGTTCAACTGGGGTCTGTGAAGCCAGAAGGCTGCATCAGGCCCAGTCTGATCTGGCAGTGTTTCTACGGCTGAATGCCCTTCCTAACGCCAACCACTCCGTGAGTGTAGTGGGTGCTTTTTACGTGCCACTGGCACGGGGGCCAGGCGAGGCTGGCAACGGCCACGAACGGATGGAGCTATTACGTGCCACCGGCACGGGGGCCAGTCGAGACCGGCAACGGCCACGAACGAATGGTGCTACGTGCCACCGGCACGGGGGCCAGGCGGGGCTGGCAGCGACCACGAACGGATGGTGCGTTTACGTGCCACCAGCACGGGGGCCAGGCGGGGCTGGCAACGGCCACGAAGGGATGGTGCTTTTACGTGCCACTGGCACGGAGGCCAGTCGGGGCGGTGCTGGCAACGGCCACAATCGGATGGTTCGCTTACTTGCCACCGGCACTGGTATCACAGCTGCAATTTCCATTGATGTTGATCGACTTCGATTTTGGTTCTGCTTTCTGATATCTGATTTGATTTGGTTTGATTTTGATTTTGTTTTTCACTTGCCTCAACGGGTCTTCACAAGTGGAGTTTTGTGTCCCAAGAAGGAAAGGTATGTATAAGTCGACTGGCTACATACCAGGTAGAGGCCACGGGTTATGGTCTCACTAATCTTGCCGGGTCTTCTCACGAACAGCATACTTCCATACGTCTCGGTCTCTAGTTCGAAGGTTGTGCTTCACCACCTCGTCCCAGGTTTTCCTGGGTCTGCCTCTTCCTCTGGTTCCCTCAACAGCTAGGGTGTGGCACTTTTGCACACAACTATCTTCAGCCATTCTCGTCACATGACCATACCAGCGCAAACGTCTCTCTTGCACACCACAAGTGATGCTTCTTTGGTCCAACTTTTCTCTCAAGGTACTTACACTCTGTCGATTATGAACACTGACATTACACATCCATCGGAGCATACTGGCTTCATATCCTCAGCAGTCACAGCCCATGTTTCACTACCATGTAGCATGGCTGTACGCACACATGCATCATACAGTCTGCCTTTTACTCTGAGCGAGAGGCCTTTTGTCACCAGCAGGGGTAAGAGCTCTCTAAACTTTGCCCAGGCTATTCTTAATCTAGCAGTTACACTTTCAGCACACCCACCCCACTACTGACTTGGTCACCTAGGTATCGTAAGCTATCAACTACTTCTAGTTTTTCTCCCTGGAACGTGGTAGAAGTTGGTCTCTGCACATTTTCAGTGTTTATTGCTCCTGAGCATCTGACACAGACAAAAACTATTTTCCTAGTTAGCCTTCCTTTGACATTGCTGCACCTCTTATGTGTCCATAGCTTACACTTGGTGCACCTTATAGTTTCTACCTACACCTTTTTTTACAGATCGAGCAGGGCCATCTACCTGAAGGCATTTGTGATTGGTCTATCTTCCTACTTATTAGGACTTTCGTTTTGGCTAGGTTGATTCTAAGGCCCTTCGATTCTAAACCTTGCTTCCACACCTGAAACTTCGCCTCCAGTTCTGATAGTGACTCAGCAATTAGAGCAAGGTCATCAGCATAGAGGAGCTCCCAGGGGCATCATGTCTTGAATTCCTCCATTATTGCCTGGAGGACTATGATAAATAGGAGGGGACTGAGGACTGAACCTTGGTGGACCCCAACCTCTACCCGGAGTTCTTCACTGTACTCATTGCCAACCCTCACCTTACTAGCAGCGTCTCTGTACATTGCTCGCACAGCTCTCACTAACCATTCATCTGTCCCTAGCTTCCTCATTGACCACCAGATAAGGGATCGGGGGACCCTGTCGAAGGCTTTCTCTATGTCAACAAAAGCCAGGTACAGGGGCTTATCTTTGGCTGGGTATTTCTCCTGCAGCTGTCTTACCTGGAATATAGCATCAGTAGTACTTTTCCCTAGCACGAACCCAAATTGCATCTCATCTAAGCTAACCCTCTCTCTAATTAGTTGGGCTATAACCCTCTCCGTAACCTTCATTACCTGATCCAGCAGCTTGATACCCCTGTAGTTATTTGTATCTAGGGCGTCACCTTTACCTTTGTAGCAGTTGACTATTATGCTGCTACACCAGTCATTGGGTATGACTCCTTCATGTATCACCTGGTTAACTATACGGGTGACTAGGCTATAGCTGACACTACCAGATATTTTGAGCATCTCTGCAGTAATTCCTGATGGGCCTGGGGCTTTCCCTGTTTTCATGCTTGTAATTGCCTTAACTACTAAGGAACTGTCAACTCGGATTGCTGGTCCCTCTGTTGGGTCGACATTTGGCAGACTCTCTTTATCCCATTCATTTTCCTCATTCAGCAACCTTTTATAGTGGCGTCTCCAAACCTCTCTCTTAGCATCCTCATTTAGTGCAAGTGAACCGTCATCCTTGCGAACACATTTCTCTCCTACCATGTCACGATTCTCTCTCACACACTGTCTTGCAACACGAAATACCTCAGGTCTTTCATCCTCATGGCGCAGAACATTGGCAAAGTTTTTCCTATCTGCTTCCCCTCTGGCTAAATACACCTGCCTCATAGATTCCCTTCTGGCAGTCTGATACACTTCCCTGCTACAACCGTTCTCCCAAGCCTGTTTCTTTTGTCTAATAGCCCTATACATATATATGTATTTGTATATATGGCTCCCATGCAGGTAACATGTAAAAAGTACCATTCGAGCATGATTGATGCTAGTGCTGCCTGACTTGCACCCATGCCGGTGGCACATACAAAGCTCCTTTCAAGCATGGTCGATGCCAATGCTACCTGACTGGCTCTGTGGCACATAAAAGGCAACTGCTACACGCTCAAACAGCATCCAGCTGTAGAAATCTTGCCTGATAAGATTGAAACCTTGTTCAGCCTCATGGCTTGCCAATCCTCAGTCAAACCTCACAACCCATGCCAGCATGGAAGGCAGATGTTAAATGATGATGATGATGAAGGTAGAGAAAGAGCGATATCTATTTTAGCAAACAAAGATACAAGACTGCAATGAAAACATCAGAAATCTAGTGTCATTAATATGTATATTGGTGTGTGTGTGTGTGTGTGTGGAAGTGTATATATGACAGACTTTATTTACCAGGAGTTGGTATTATAATAGATGTGTCTACTCTATGATATAAACATTTTGGTAATGCAAAAATTGGATAAATTTAATTGTTCAGATAAAGGATTGCTTCTACAATTTATGAAAACAGAAATGCCGTAAATTTGGGCTTTTGAATATCTGCCTTTTAAACATACTTGATGCCTTATATTATTTCTTCTGTTCTTTCAGAAAATCACATGAAATTGGCTAAAAAGTATTTTTTACTTTTAAAGAATCATCAATATGTATCATGTTTGAAAGACTCTGCAAAGATATTCTACAAACGTATAATCCTGCTTCTATAAAACATTGCTGAATTACAGTAAAATATTTCCTCTGAGAGAGAAAGCATTTCTTTACTTCTGTGTCTGAAATGTGCAAGAGATAATTTTCTCTTTTAAATGTACTTTGATGAATTTACAAAGAGTATTTGCGACATTTTTAAATATTGGCAATGATCACATTTAGAAGAAATATAAGAGAAGTGATATTTGTTTGGAATAAACTATAAAAGCAAAAAGAAGCAAAATATCCATGAATTTTGGTGAGAGGAGAAATATTATTGAAAAGTTGTTGATCTGTACAACTTGAAGGTTCAGTTTTATTTTTCTTGAAGAGATGTCGGAAGAATTAGGAAAATCACCATATGACTGTGACATCTGCAAAGAGTCATTCTTAGAAGAAAGTAAATTCAATCAACACAAACAAATTCATGCAGGGGAACAACCATATCCCTGTGATATCTGTGGTAAATCATTCTCTCGAAGCGATAGCTTAACTAAGCACAAACGTATTCATACAGGAGAGAAACCATATCACTGTGATATCTGTGGTAAATCATTCTCTCATAGCGGTAGCTTAACTCAACACACACGTATTCACACAGGAGAGAAACCATATTCCTGTGATATCTGTGGTACACCATTCTCCCAAAGCGGTAGCTTAACTACTCACAAATGGGTTCATACAGGAGAGAAACCATATCACTGTGATATCTGTGGTAAATCATTCTCTAATGGCAGTAACTTAACTCAGCACAAAGGTATTCATACAGGGGAGAAACCATATCACTGATATCTGTGGTAAATCATTCTCTCGTTATCATAGCTTAGCTATTCACATACGTACTCATACAGTGGACAAGCCATATGACTGTGATATCTGTGGTAAATCATTCTATCAAAGTGGTAACTTAACTAACCACAAACGTGTTCATACAGGAGAGGAATCATATTGTGATATCTGTGGTAAATCATTATCTAGTGGCAGTAGCTTATCGAAACACAAACGTATTCATATGGGGAGAAACCATATCACTGTGATGTCTGTGGTAAGTCATTCTCTCAAAGCAGCAGCTTAACCAATCACATACGTATCCATACAGGAGAGAGTCCGTATTCTTGTGACATCTGTGGTAAGTCATTCTCTCAGGACAGTGGCTTAACTCAACACAAACGTATCCATACAAAAGAGAAACCATATTCCTGCGATATCTGTGGAAGATCATTCTCTTATAGCGGTAGCTTAACTACTCACAAATGGATTCATACAGGTGAGAAACCATATTCCTGTGATATCTGTGGTAAATCATTATCTAGTGACAGTAGCTTAACCAATCACATACGTATCCATACAAAAGAGAAACCATATTCCTGCGATATCTGTGGAAGATCATTCTCTTATAGCGGTAGCTTAACTACTCACAAATGGATTCATACATGAGAGAGTCCGTATTCTTGTGATATCTGTGGTAAATCATTCTCTCATAGCGGTAGGTCAACTACTCACAAATGTGTTCATACAGGTGAGAAACCATATACCTGTGACATCTGTGGTACATCATTCTCTGAAAGCCGTAGCTTAACTAAACACAAGCATATTCATACAGGGGCGGAACCATAACCTTGTAATATCTGTGGTAAATCTTTCTCTCAGAACAGTGGCTTAACTCACCACAACCATATTCATACAGGGTAGAAACCATACCCCTGTGATATCTATGGTAAGATATTCTCTGGAAACAGTCACTTAACTATACACAAATGCATTCAGACTCAAGAAAAATCAATTCACAGTGATATCTGTGGCAAATCATTTACACAAAATCATTTCTGATTTAAACAGAAGTCTTTCCTTATGAAGTGGGTCCATAACACAGTGATATTTGTTGTATAACATTTCCTCAGAAGGACAAAAGACATATCTCATAAAGACATCCACAGAATATAGAAACTATATGAATGTGACATCTATGGTAAATCTTTGACATGAAATCATCCATTATTGAATCAAAAGAGCATTAACAGAGGAAGGAAAACATATCACTGTGATGTTAAACCTGAATCATTCTTTCAAAATGGTGAATTGTTTGTACACAGTCCTATTAATATGAAGGATATAACTGTAACCTAAGCTATTTGTGCTAAATCAATCTACGAAAATGATCAATAATTGAAATGTAAATGCATTCATACAGAAGAGGAACCACGATGATGATGATCCTCATTTAAAATACTCCTATTCATGCTTCTGTGGATTAGATGGAACTCATTGATGCAGATTTTCTACATCTGGGTACCTTTCTTGTGACCAATCTTCACCTGTTTCCAAGCAAGGAAATATCTTCCCTGGTGAGACATATTTTACGCAGAGGACTGGAAGTGAACAACTGCACAAGTATGACGGTCATGATGGCCCTTTACGAACATCACATAATATCTGGACACACACACACATATGTATGTCTGGAGAATTTCTTTTAGGAAATATCTTACATGTTTTCTCTGTGTAAATGTTTGTAATTCCTATTAGGAAATGAAACATGTAATGCTGAATAAATAATATCAAACTTTTCTCCGGTCTCCTTATGTGATTTGTAATTACCTTGCAAAAAATATTATCCAAACCTCCCACAAAAATAATGTACGTGTAATATAATTTTAGAAGGTGGGTAATGTTCTGATGGAGAGATTAAAGAAAGGTAGAGAGAGACAGATGATGGTGGTGGTTGTGATGGTGAATACAGAGTGAAAAGTAATGTTTTTTTTATACTTGAACTAAGTTTTTTTTTACAACACCTACAAATTGAAATGTGTATTGGCTCTCTGACCCATCACCTTGGCTTACAAGTTACCACTGATGTGGTTTTCAGAGTAAACCATGTTACATTAAATTCTGACCCCTATATTTTACATATAAGGTAATTTTTTTAGTATACACTTCTCGTGTTTTAGGTAAGAAATTGTGCCCATGTAAAATTTAAAATGTAATTTCTTTTTGTGAATAGCAGATGAGCGACTATCTTTTGATGCAGACACAATACAGGCTCCACTTTAGAGTGTTTTGGTATCAGGAATAACCCAGTCCATTGCCTCACTAGACACCGAGGCCATGACTGGTGACTGGGAACTTTTGTTTTTGGATAATGGATAAACAGCTAAAAGATTATATAAATATATATTTATAAAATTAAAGACTTAAATCTGTACAAGAAGCAAAGCAAAAAGAGAATTCAATTAAGAATGCATCTGATGAAAGAATATTGGTTTAAAAAACATACGACATAAAAATGATAACAATGAAGACTATAAGGAATATGAGGGAGATAGGGTGAATCCTTTCTTTTTGACAATGGCTGGGCATTGTCTTGTTGGAAGACTAATGCTTTTCTGTTGGTAATCTCCAGCCGCAGTTCTTTGATATATTTTGGTTCAAATTAGCCAGTTGATGACAGAACACATCAGAATTAATGGTCTGGTTTTATGGGAGAAGGTCATAATAAACAATGCCTTTATGATCCCACCAAACACAAAGCACAGGTGTGTTGCCATGGATATTCATCTTTGGTTGCTTGGGGGATATTTCTTCAAACTCCAGGATCAGTTTTGCACAACATTAAGCATGCAATCCATTTTTCATCTCCAGTCACAAGTCGTTTGAAAAAAGGGCGTGCTTTCTTTCCATTTCAAAAGCATATCCCAAATGGAATACTGGTCCCAGCAATTCTTTTCTGAGAATTTCAAGCACCCATATATTAAAGCAAAGAGTAAGATAGAAAGAGGGACAGAGAGAAGCGTACATGATATGTGATAGGGGGAACATAATATTTATTACATGGTTAAAAAGGTTAGTTGAAGTTGATGATATAGAGAAGTTAGCAATATTATTTAAGCAGAGTGGTGATGTTCTGATGCTGAGATTTAAGGCACAGAGAGAGAGAGATGATGGTTGTCGTGGAGGAAATGGTGATGGACAGTGCATAGTTAAAAGTAATTTGCCCTTTAATTGAACAAAGTTTTTTATATCGCGTATGAATTACCGTGTAAAAAGTACGAAATCACAATAATTTGATATTTCACCCCCCTTTTTCACATGAACAAAATGACAGCTTCTAAATATTGTTTTCTAAATGGGTAAGAATGATCAAACTTTTGAACCGCAGTAACTTTTCACAAATTTTTTTTGTGTAAGAAGCAAATTAACTGATAGAATTCAGCGTGGAAAGTCATAGGGTTACCTCAAATACAAAAATTTTCACTACACTCGAACTTTTCCACACATGGCCGCAAAACGGAAAAGATGTGGTCGGGTTGATGATAATAACAATAATAGTGATGAAGCCGAATATTGAAGAAATCAATATGTGTGGTACATCATTCTCTGTTGGCAGTAACTTAACTCGACACAAACGTATTCATACAGGAGAGAAACCATATCACTGTGATATCTGTGGTAAATCATTTTCTGATGATAGTAGTTTAACCAAACATAAACGTATTCATACAGGTGAGAAACCATACCATTGTAATATCTGAGGTAAATCATTCTCTCATAGTAGTTACTTAACTCAGCACCACCGTACACATATGGGAGAGAAGCCATACCATTGTGATATCTGTGGTAAATCATTATCTCAAAGTAGTAACACTGATATTTGTTTATAACATCTCAAAAGGACAAGCTTGTATCTCATAAACACATCCACAGAAAATAGAAACTATATTACTGGGATATCTATAGTAAATCTTTCACTTGAAACGATCCATTAACGAATCAAAAGAACGTTGACAGACAAGGGAAATCGTATCACTGTGATATCAGTGCTTAATCATTCTTTGAAAATGGTGAATTAATTATGCAGTCATATTAATATGAAAGATGTAATATTTTTCATATTACTATGACTGTGTATAATTAATTCACCCTCCTCTCTCAATGCTCTTGATATTTGTGTTGAATCAATCTATGAAAATGATCAATTATGAAAACATAAATGCATTCATACGGAAGAGGAACCATATCACTACAATGATGACAATCATCATCATTTAACGTTCACTTTTCCATGCTTCTGTCCATCAGATGGAATTCATTGATGGAGATTTTCTCCAGCTGGATGCCTTTCCTGTCTCCAATCCTCATCTAATTCCAAGCAAGGAAATATTTTACAAAGAAGACTGGAAATGAACAACTGCATTTGTATAATGGTCTTTTACAAGCATCACATAATATCTGGACAAGGGTACACACACACAAACACACTGCTTGTCGTTACGTTACTCAGCCTGTTGGTAATACTTTCACTTGATTAGAGGAAAAGAAAGAGAGGGAAGAGGATAAGGCGAATATTGAGGCAAATAGAGAAGTGTGAACAATGTGGTTTTCAGTGTATGCCATGTTACGTTAAACTTTTACCCACATGAAATTGTGACCCCTATATTTTACATAGAGAATAATGTATTTACTATACAATTTTTGTTTTTTAGATAAAAAATTGTGACCATGTAAATTTTATTCTATTTATAGGAGAAGTGAAAAATAAGAGTGAATATTTTATGATTGCTGTGTATAAACTATATAAATTTATATATAAAATACATTAAGTAATCAACGTTTCCCAAATTCTTTCACTTTTCAATGGATACCTTTTCATCTCGTCACAAGACGTTTAAAAAAAGGCAGGCTTTCATTCCATTTCAAAAACATATCACAAACAGAATACTGCTCCAAGCAATCCTTTTCTGAGAGTTTGTGAGGGACCCATTACATTATAGCAAGAAATGTATCCTAGCTTCACAAGGTGTTCATCAGCCATACTTTGAAGAACTTTCAACTCCTCTGCAAGATCTTTAGTCTTGATATTGGATTTTCTTCGATTTTTGCCTTCAAAACATCCACATCCAATTTTGAAGATCTTCCACTGCGACTGTCGTCTTCCAAGCTAAACTCTCCAGTTTTAAATTTCGCAAACCAGCTTCGAACAGTTGATTCACCTGCAGCATCATCATAAACTTTACAAATATTTTTGAAAGTGTTTGCAGCATTTTCACATTTTTTCTTTAAGAAAAACATTATAACGTGAATATAAAATTTTTGGTTATCCATTTCAAATATCATTAAAGGCTAACCAGAATGAAAGATAAACGGAATTTTGGTGAGGAACAAAGACAAGATACACTACCACTTTGAGCAATGCCATAGTTTTAACTGTTACGTTTCTGGTGTATTCAATGAAGCGTTAAATTTAGCTTAAAAAAAAACACTCAGACCTTTCTGGACAACTTAATACGAGTGTTCATATGGTGTACGTAAAGAAGAATCCCGTAAATATTTCGTTTGTTTTCAGTTCACTTCATGTGGTGTCATGCACAAAAGGACAGCTTCCAAATCCCGTTTTCTGAATGGGTAAAACTGATCAAACTTTAAACCTCTGTAATTAATATATATATATATATATACATATATAGGAGTGGCTGTCGTAAGTAGCTTGCTAACCAACCATATGGTTCCAGGTTCAGTCCCACTGTGTGGCATCTTGTGCAAGTGTCTTCTGCTACAGCCCCGGGCCAACCAATGCCTTGTGAGTGGATTTTGTAAACGGAAACTGAAAGAAGCCTGTCGTATATATATATGTATGTGTCTAGTTGTCCCCCTAGCATTGCTTGACATCCGATGCTGGTGTGTTTAACGTCCCCGTCACTTAGCGTTTCGGCAAAAGTGACCGATAGAATAAGTACTGGGTTACAAGAATAAGTCCCGGGGTCGATTTGCTCGACTAAAGGCGGGCTCCAGCATGGCCACAGTCAAATGACTGAAACAAGTAAAAGAGTATATATATATGAATGTGTGAATTATCAAAAATTCCACACTTGCAGTCAAACAGAAAAGGTTCGGCAGGATTGTTAATAATGACAATAATAATAATTTATGAGACAGAATTATCAAAGAAACATCCTTCACAAAATACCAAATCTATAAAGTAAAGCCACAATTTTTTAAAGACTGGAAAAGACTGTCCCCATAAAATTCTAGGTAATCTGAATGTATGCCAAAAGAAATGCATTTCCGTGTCTAGTTGTCCCCCTAGCATTGCTTGACATCCGATGCTGGTGTGTTTAACGTCCCCGTCACTTAGCGTTTCGGCAAAAGTAACCGATAGAATAAGTACTGGGCTTACAAAGAATAAGTCCCGGGGTCGATTTGCTCGACTAAAGGCGGTGCTCCAGCATGGCCACAGTCAAATGACTGAAACAAGTAAAAGAGTATATATATATGAATGTGTGAATTATCAAAAATTTCCACACTTGCAGTCAAACAGAAAAGGTTCGGCAGGATTGTTAATAATGACAATAATAATAATTTATGAGACAGAATTATCAAAGAAACATCCTTCACAAAATACCAAATCTATAAAGTAGAGCCACAATTTTTTAAAGACTGGAAAAGACTGTCCCCATAAAATTCTAGGTAATCTGAATGTATGCCAAAAGAAATGCATTTCCATAAAATTTCAATGAAGAAAACCCAAATTTTTCTTAAAGGTACGAGGGAAACGCTCAGATCTTGTGAATTTATATATGTCTGTGTAAAAAAAATAATAATTAAGTTTAAGAAATTATATACGTTTGCGTAAAAAAAAAAATTATTTACTTTGTTCAAAAAATATTATTAATTTTGATTAATTTTTCTGTAAAATAGTATTTTATGTTGATCGCAAAATAAAGTTTCAGACATTATAGTTTGTGTAAAAAAAAATTATTATCTAAGTTTAAAAGATTATTTTATTTTGTTCAAAAAATATTAATATTAATTTTCAAGAATTATTTAATTTATATAATTAATTCGTTTATTTTAATCTGTAAAATAGTATTTATGTTGATCGCAAACAAATATGTATCGCGCATGTGCGATACAAGTATATATTGCGCATGCGCCAATCAGCTCGTAGGATCGACTACCTACATCTGGCTAGCGTGGACGCGCGTCTGCGCAAACCGGGTCCAGTCTACACGACTAGTACCAAAAACTTATATACTTTGTTCAAAAAATATTAACATAAATTAATTTTCAAGAATTATTTAATTTGTGTAAAAAAATTAATTTATTTTGTTCATAAACAGGTAACGCGCACTGTAAAAAAATTATTTTATTTAGTTCGTAAAAAGGTAATGTGCATGTGCAAATGAACTCATTTGCATATACCCAAGTCGCAGTGTCGACCACGTACGACTAGCTTGCACGTCGCCGCGCATCAAGACCAGCATGTGCTAGTAGTACCATAATACTTTGCCTTGAAAGTGAAAAAACAAAACCAACATATACAACAGGTATGTAAAACATACCTGTTGTATATGTAAAGCATTTTATAAAAAAAAAACATTCTTGAATTTTAAACTAGACAGTATAATACTGCCTAACGCATCTTATGAAATTCATAAAAGCAGTCTCTGTTTTATCATCACCAACTAAACTTGAACAGATATGTTGAAAATAACACACCTGATTATTGATTGGAAAAAAAAAAAAAAAAAAGTTAAAAATTAGGAGGAAGCAGAAAGAGATTTAAAATTTTAAAAATGTGGATTTTTACATATTCAGAATCTCCATCATAGAAAACTCGGTTCCGGGAGGCTGACTCCACTAGTTCCACCTAGTAACTTAAGGTGTATTGATCGCAGCAGGCATGGAACACTACTTATTAGTTCCTGAAATATTGGTAACTATCATTAACATACGAAATATAATCTGATAGCAGCAAATAGAATGGTTTTTCACTACTCACACTTCACTCAGAAATGCTTCTCGCTTTCTCACTCTTCCCCAAAACGCCAATCAAAATACTCATCATCAGAATTGCAAACAAAAAATGTGGTGCAGACAAATTCTGTCGGTACAACTAGCGAACAGCGGTCCCGATGCGCGCACACGCGCAGTCACGCTTAAAGCTGTGAAAGAGTCTATTGAAAAGAATTCATATCGGGAAAACTCTAAATTAAAACTACGGGACTTTATCCTCGTTACATACAACAGAGGTAGGATGCCACAGGAGAGATGTGGGTACAAGTCGCGTAGACTGGACCCAATCCTACAGCGACTTGCGTATGCAAATGAGCTGATTGGCAGATTAGTAGCAGAAATGTTGTGTGATTTATATACTATTGTTCAAGACTTTGATGCGACGTATTCGTTCCTAAAGGAGAAGAAAGTTCTCAAACATCTCTAATAATATGGAATTAGCCCCTAAAAGCTAACCAATCAGAACATTCAGTTCTAAAATCTAACCAATCAGAACATTCAGTTCTAAAATCTAACCAATCAGAACATTCAGTTCTAAAATCTAACCAATCAGAGCTAACTGAATTCTTACCACGTGGTCTTATAGATTTTATTGTCCCTTTACAATTCCATATTATTGAACCTTTCATTTGAGAAGCAGATTCGTAGCAGAAATGTTGTGCGATTTGTATACTATCATTCAAGACTTTGATGCGACGTATTCGTTCCTAAAGGAGAAGAAAGTTCTCAATGTTTGTCCCCATTGTGTGCAATGCCAGAAAGAAATGAGTCTTATAAAATACAATGATGAAAAAATATTTCGCTGCCCAACGCACAAAGGTGAGAAAGTTTCTATTAGGAAGAAATCGTGCCTTGAAAAGTCCAAACCAAGGCTATGGGACTTTATCCTAATAACATATTTATGGAGTCATAACACACCAGTTTCTACAACAATGGAACTGACTGGATTGGTTCAAAGCACCGTAATCCAATGGTACCAATACATCAAAGACATTTGCAGTCACCCTCTTGTGAATAACCCATACAAAATTGGTGGGGTTGGGCATATCATGGAAATAGATGAATCCATGATGTGCAAGAGGAAGTACAACAGAAGTAGAATGCCACAGGAGAGATGGGTTTTCTAGTCTTCGTACCTGACCGGTCCTCCAAAACTCTGCTACCAATCATAAAAAAATTCATAAGACCAGGCACTACAATTCATTCGGATTGTTGGGTGCTTACAAGGGGATTGCTGAAATGGATGTGACACCTAAATACATCCATCTCACAGTCAACCATTCCCAGAATTTCGTAGATCCAGTGACACTTGTACACACAAATTCTGTGGAATGTTACTGGAAGAATGCGAAAAGACGATTTAAGACAATGATGTGGGGACACTCCAACATGGTGGGGTCGTACTTAGACGAATTTCTTTGGAAGGAGCAATATGGGAAGTGTGGAAAGGAATGTTTTGAAAACATTCTGAGGCACTTTTCCGAATGGTTCACATTCAAGTGAATCAAATGAACTGCAAGAACTGAAATATTCTACTTTTCATTTGCTGTTTGCTTTTTATTTACTTTAATTAATTTGTGTAAAAAAAAAAAAATTTATTTACTTACTTAAAAAATTTATATACTTTGTTTCCAAACATGTATCGCGCGTGCGCGAATCTATTCATTAGCATATGCGCAAGTTGTAGGATCGATTACTTACGACCAGCTAGCGCGGATGCGGGACTGCGCGCACCAGGACCACTGTTCGTTAGTAGTACCGAAATGCTTTATAAAATATATATATATATATATAAAAAAAAATTTTAAAATCAAAAAAAAAAATCGCCCTCCAAGAATATATACAATCAAGATTTTAAAATCTTGCAATCCCCTCTATCAGTTTTTCGAAAAGATCGCAACCTTTGTACTTTCTGCACCACATAATTTCACAGAGACCAGAGTCAATCATAGAACTCTGCTTAACACAGGCCCAAGGGCCTTCCATCCGTGGCGACTGACTTAGACTGAGCACCATGCTTCGCCACTTTATGGAGAAACTGATAACCCTCGATCTCTGGAATATGAGAGTAAGATCTCCACAGATCACTAACGACCGTGGTTCCGGGGAGAACCGAATGGCAGATGCATTCTTCGAGTGTGTCACAATCCCGACATGTTACTGCATAGAGAAAAACTTGCTTGGCCTTGCGACACACTCCTTTATAGACCCACTGGTGGGGCGGCCGACCACCACGTCTACGTTTCCTCCTCGAGAAGACTGTCTCTTCTATCTCGACAATCTTCCCAGGACCACCTATCTGAACTGGGTTGAGGAGTAAGTCCTCTGCACAGACTTCTCTTACACAGCTGAACTGTGACTCACACCCAGCTCTTCATAACAATAACGTATTGTGGTCAGCTTCTTGACCCAAGAATATAAGAAAAGGAGGATAGTTCGCAGAGGAAGCGTAGTGCCTTCCAGCCATGTACCTTTCCTAACAGATACAGACTGGTCACAGCCTTTCCGTGCGCAGCGCCAGCGAACCCTCCCCCCACCCACTTTCTGTTTCATGAAATGTTGAACTCTACAATTTTTTCTTCGGAGGTATTATACCCTTCACTGTAAGGAAAGCTACCGCATCCACTTCGGTCCTAATCGTGTTGTACAAATCCATGAGGCCATACGATTTAGTTGCAGCCACAGCCATACTTCCCCAATACAACTGTGGGGGAAAATGCAAATGTGCAAAAGAGGCGATCGAAAAAAAAAAAACCTAGTATGTAACACAGACAGCAAACAGAAATGAAATATGAGCAGATTGGGGGGGGGGGGGGAATAATCACAAAATTAACACGGGAAAATGTACAAAAAGGGCGATCAAAAAGCAAGAAAAAATGAGGGAAAAAAAGCGTAAAAAAATTAAATAGAACAGTGTTGGAAATAATTACAGGTAGTGAGTAAAAATATCCACAGATAAGTTTTAAAAAATACAGTCAAGTTAAAGAACACACCAGAATAATTAATGTACACGTGGTCGTGTTGCCCCTAGATTACTATCGCAAACAATAGGATCCTTCATGCGACAACATGGAATAAATTCTAATGTACACGTGGTTCTGTTGTTCTTTGGTTACTTTCACAAACAGTAGAAGGTATCTTCAGGTATTTGTCGATTTGGTTAGAATAATCCAAATGCGACAACTTGAAATAAATTCTAAAATACGAAACGTTGTGAAAAATGTTGACAGTGTTCAGCGTGAGAAATTACACCAGTATATGAAGTTTCAAACAGTTCAGTTAAAAAATATAATGAAAAAAATCTGTGAACCAAATTGAAGAGATTTAAATTACCTCTTGCACATTTCATTCAGTGAAATAAAGCAATGTTTTTTTCTTTTTATCAGAGGAAATATTTTACTGTAACTCAGCAATGTTTTACGTTTGTAGAATATCTTTGCAGAGTCTTTCAAACATGATACATATTGATGATTCTTTACAAGTAAAAAATACTTTTTAGCCAATTTCATGTGATTTTCTGAAAGAATACGAAAATAATATTAAAAAAAAAAAAGTTTAAAAGGTAGATACTAAAAGGTACAAATTTACGGTATCAATCAATAAGAGTAGTCACGGTGCGCGCAGATGCGCGTACCGGGACCACGCTTCTTAAATAGTACCCAAATTTACAATTGTTTTGATAAATTATAAATGAATGAGATACAGTAATTATAATAGCAACTCCTGGACATTAAATCCTTAACAAAACTCTATCACCCTCTCTCAAACAAATATACATATATATATATATTATCTAGTTTCAGCTCACGAGCTGTGGCCATGCTGGGACACAGCCATTAATGTGAAGCTTTCACGCCGAAGGTAAAGAATACGCACACCTGGTGTTTAGGGACACGCCGAAAACGGGTTGTGCGTTTTCTTTACCCCTGCAAATTGAAACACGATGGGGAGGGGTCAACGGAATCCAGAGATTTATTTAAGGAATGGATAACAGCTCTGATACGAAACAAAGATAATAATTAGGCGTAACTTCGGTATAGGTACCGGATATATTTCAAGAAAGGGTTTTTTTTATATATGGGGGGGTTTAGGGGTTAGGAGAAAAGGGTTTCTGTTATCTTCAGAAATGTACACAAAGTCACGTGTGTACCTATACCGAAGGTTCGCCAATAATTACATTATTGTGTACCAAAATGCATGCAAAAAAAGGGTTTAATACTTACTAATAATCAGACGCCCTTACTCGCCAAAAAGGGTTATGGTGCGTTTTCTTTACCCCTGCAAACTGTAACACGACGGGGAATTAATGCCTTGTGCAAATGATGATTTGCCACGGTTAAATATCAGCCTCTTGCTACATGTGGCTAACGAACACTGCGACGGAGTAAAAATGACATGTTAACTCGTCAAAGCAGCAACTAAAGTTGACCTCTTCGGTTTTGACGCCAGTCACGGCTATGTGTATCCTTCCGCTGCATGCTACAAGTGAGCGGAGTAACCTACCCTTGCGTGTTACTACGCTAGCACGAAATAGTTCGAACCAAAACTGCAAGGGAATATCTAAAAGAAAGAAGGCTGTGGTCATGTATTTTTGTCTTTGTTTAGTGAGATAATTTCTCTTGCACACTTCATTCAGTAAAATAAAAGTTTTTTTTCTCTCAGAGGAAATATTTTACTGGGCATTAATTAACATACGAAATAATTCTATAATTTTATACACACGCTTTCCGTACGTATACGGAAAGCGTGTGTATAAAATAATAGAATTATTTTGTATGTTAATTGTTTAAATTATTTTCCATTGCTTTAGTTTTTTTTTACACGCGGAACAATTTACAAAAAAAAATTTAGGGTTAGGGTTAGTTACAGGATGTTGTCTCAGTTTTAGACGCAGCAAATGATTTTAGCTCAAAAGAGAGCATAGGATTGGTTAAAATTCGAAAAATTAAACTACGTTAAACAAACAAATTACAATTTTTTCAAGAAAGCCAAGTGAAAATAATGTTTTCTTTAGACATATTCTACCAGTATACGAAGTTTTAAAGTGTTTAGTTAACAAGAAATTGTGTTGAAATCTGGCCTTCAAAAGGAAAAGAGCCCTTTTCGGTTTGACCGGCAGTTTTTAAAAATAATTTCCACGTAACTAAAAAATTCTAAACTTCGTATACAGGTAGAATGTGGGTACTACTAGTGAATACTGGTCCCAGTCCACGCTAGCTAGTCGTAAGTAGTTGATTGGCGCATGCGCGAACAAAATAAAACAATATTTTGCAGAATAAAATAAAAGAATTTTTTAAAGAAAGTAAATTAATTATTTTTTAAAACAATGTATATGATTTTTTTACACAAATAAAATAAAAAGCAAAGTAAATAAATTTTTTTAACTAAAAAAATTAATTGTGGCTGTGTGGTAAATAGCTTGTTTACCAACCACATGGTTCTGGGTTCAGTCCCACTGCGTGGCACCTTGGGTAAGTGTCTTCTACTATAGCCTTGGGCCGACCAAAGCCTTGTGAGTGGATTTGGTAGACGGAAACTGAAAGAAGCCCGTCGTATATATGTATATATATATATATGCGTGTGTGTGTTTGTCCCCCAAGCATTGCTTGACAACTGATGCTGGTGTGTCTATGTCCCCGTCACTTAGCGGTTTGGCAAAAGAGACCGATAGAATAAGTACTGGGCTTACAAAAGAATAAGTCCCGGGCTCAAGTTGCTCGATTAAAGGTGGTGCTCCAGCATGGCCACAGTCAAATGACTGAAACAAGTAAAAGAGTAAAGAGTATTTTTTAAAACAATGTATGTGATTTTTTTACACAAATCAAATAAAAAGCAAAGTAAATAATTTTTTTAACTGAAAAAATTATTTTTTAAAACAATATGATTTTTTTTTACACAAATCAAATAAAAAGCAAAGTAAATAATTTTTTAAACTTAGTTAATTAATTTTATTTTTAATAAACAAACTAAGATTTTTTTTTTGAAAACTGTATATAATTTTTTTACACAAATCAAACTAAGTAAATAAAAAGCAAATAGCAAAAAAAAAAAAATTGAATATATCACAGTTCTTGCAATTCGTTCGAAAATGCCACCAAACAATAAAATAAAATGTTGAAGTTCATTTGAGTTCCTCAAATGTGAACCATTCTGAACACACACAGACATATACATACATTCACCTGCATGCATTTATACATATACACATGCATACAAATTAAATTAGAGATAAAACCACTATTAGGCAAATCAAACAGCGAAAGACATAAATCCAAATATATTGAAATAAAATTAATCAATATAATATACAAAATATATAAAATATAAAATTCAAAATATAATTATAATTTAAAGTTAAGAATTTAAAATTATTAATTTATATATATATATATATTTATTTATTTTTTATTTATAAATATAAATTAATAATTTAAAATTTTTAACTTTAAATTTAAATAATTTAAATTTTGAATTTTATATATTTTGTGTATATTATAATTAATCAATTTTATTTCTATGTTTTTCACTGTTTGATTTGCCTAATAGTGGTTTTATCTCTAATTTAATTTGTATTTATACTGTAAAATTAGATTTAATCCTAAATCTAATTTTTCCCTGTAAGTTTGGATTTACTCCCTAATATTATTTTATATATATATATATAAAGTTAATCCAAACAAGAAAGCACAAAAAACACAACAACGCGAGGACGTAGAACAAATATAGTATTATTGGACACTCAGGAAAGAAGGAAAGACAGAGGGAAAAAATCGCCAACGGTACAGACACGGTCACATTTTATATATATATATATATGCATATATATATATTTATATTATATATATATATATATATATATAATATATATACACACACACACACACACGTGCATGTGTATACATAGATGTGTGTTTTTGTGTTCTCTTGTCCCTTGTTTAAACATTACATGATGGATGTGATTGTGCATCGACATCAAATGAGCAGTTATTAGTTTCCAGTCTGCGTAAAATATGTCCTTGCTTGGAAACAGGTGAGGATTGGTGACAGGGAAGGCATCCAGCTGCAGAAAATCTCCATCAATGAATTCCATCTGATCCATGGAAGCATGGAAAATGAATTTTAAATGATGATGATTACCATCATCATAATGATATGGAAAACAGTTTGATATTATTTATTCAGCATTACATGTGTTTCATTACCTAATAGGAATTACAAACTTTTAGACAAAGAGAAAACATGTAAAATATCTCCTATAAGAAATTCTTCATATATACATATATACAAGTGTGTGAGTGTGTGTGTGTATGCATAAGTGAGTGTACCCTTGTCCAGATATTATGTGATGTCTGTAAATGGCCATCATGAGTGCCATACTAAGGCAGTTGCTCATTTCCAGTCCTCTGCGTAAAATATGTCTCACCAGGGAAAATATTTCCTTGCTTGGAAATAGGTGAGGATTGGTCACAAGAAAGGGTACCCAGCTCAGGAAAATCTCCATCAATGAATTTCATCTGATAGACAGATGCATGGAAAAGCGAATTTTAAATGATGATGATTATCATCATTGTAGTGATATGGTTCCTCTTCTGCATGAATGCATTTATGTTTTCAATAATTGATCATTTTCATAGATTGATTTAGCACAAATGTCTTAGGGTATGGTTTTATCTTTCATAATAATAAGACTGTGTATAATTAATACACCATTTTGAAGGAATGATTAAGCTCTGATATCAGACCGTTATGGTTTCTCCTCTGTATGAATATGTTTGTATTCAGTCAAGATGCTCTGAAGAGAGAATGATTTACCACAGATATCACAAAGAAATGGTCTCTCCTCTGTATGAACATGGTTGTGTACAGTTAATTGTTGGTTTGTAGAGAATGCTTTGCCACAGATATCACTCTGGTATGGTTTCTCTCCTATATGAACATACCTGTGCATAACTAATTGTTTGTTTTGAGAGAATGAATTACCACAGATATCACAATGATATGGTGTTTCTCTTGTGTGTATAAGTTTGTGTGCAGTTAAATGGTGATTTTTAGAGAATGATTTACTGCAGATATCACACTGATATGGTTTCTCACCTGTATGAACCCGTTTATGAGCAATTAAGCTACCTCTAGAATAGAATGATTTACCACAGATATCACAGTGATAAGGTTTCTCTCCTGTATGAATATGGTTGTGTTTAGTTAAGCTACTGTTCTCAGAGAATGATTTACCACAGATATTGCAGTGATATGGTTTCTCTCCTGTATGAATGCGGTTGTGTTTAGTTAAGCTGCTGCTTTTAGAGAAAGATTTACCACAGATATCACAGTGATAAGATTTTTTTCCTGTATGAATACGTTTGTGTCGAGTGAAGCTACTGCCATCAGAGAATGACTTACCACAGATATCACACTGATAAGGTTTCTCTCCTGTATGCACTTGTTTGTGAGTAGTTACCTCACTTCTTTCATAGAATGATTTATCACAAATGTCACACTGATATGGTTTGTCTCCTGTATGACTATGCTTATGTACAGTTAAATAGATATTTTGAGAGAATGATTTATTGCAGATATCACAGTGATATATTTTCTCTCTTGTATCAATTTGTTTATGACTGACTAATTCAGAATCTTGACTGACTGATTTATCACAGGTATCATGGTGATTTTGCTTCTCATCTGTATGAATGCATTTGTGTCTAGTGAGTTCACCTTTTTCTGAGAATGACTCTTTGCAGACATCACAGTCATATGATGATTTTCTTAATTCTTCCAACATCTCTTCAAGAAAAATATAATCAATCCTTCAAGTTGTACTGATCAACAACTTTTCAAAAATATTTCTCCTCTCACCAAAATATATGGATATTTTCCTTCTTTTTGCTTTTAAAGTTTATTCCAAACAAATATCACTTCTCTTATATTTCTTCTTAACGTGATCAATGCCAATATTGAAAAATGCTGCAAATATTCTTTGGAAATCTATCAAAGTATATTTAAAAGAGAAAATTATCTTTTGCACAGACACAGAAGTAAAGAAATGCTTTCTCTCTCTGAGGAAATATTTTACTGTAATTCAGCAATGTTTTATAGAAGCAGGATTATACGTTTGTAGAATATCTTTGCAGAGTCTTTCAAACATGATACATATTGATGATTCTTTAAAAGTAAAAAATACTTCTTAGCCAATTTCATGTGATTTTCTGAAAGAATAGAAAAAAAATATAAGATGCAGAATATATTTTAAATAATCTGAATATTGTTTCTGAAAATTATCTCCATTCACTTTGTGCATAGAAAAGATAAATTTAGCTTGGGCAAAATGATTTAAGCAAGATAAGATAAATTTGCTGCTTCAATTCTCCAGAATTACATTTGTTAAATGACTTATACACATAAACATCAATCCTTAACCATCAGAAAGATTAGAAATACAGACAAAATTTAAAATATCTAGGTGAAATGAAATAGGATCATGGAAAACCATCCAAACGTGGCCGTTGCCAGTGCCGCTTCGACTAGCGTCCGTGCCGGTGGCACGTAAAAGGCACCATCTGATTGTGGCCGTTGCCAGCCTTGTTTGGACCTCGTGCCGGTGGCTGTTTGCGAGCCTCGACTGGCACCTGTGCAGGTGGCATGTAAAAAGCACCATCCAATTGTGGCCGTTTGCCAGCCTCGTCTGGCACCTGTGCAGGTGGCACATAAAAAGCACCCACTACACTCACGGAGTGGTTGGCGTTAGGAAGGGCATCCAGCTGTAGAAACACTGCCAGATCAGACTGGGCCTGGTGCAGCCTTCTGGCTTCCCAGACCCCAGTTGAACCGTCCAACCCATGCTAGCATGGAAAACGGACGTTAAACGATGATGATGATGATGATGAAAAATGACACATGATATGAAATTAATGAAACGTAACTAATTCTTAAAACTCAACGTAGAATATTCTTTATAGCTCCTTCATTAATTTGCTGGGGTGGCTGTCTTCGAGATATATTTATTCACCATGCAGTTGAAGGATAGAAATATTAGTCTTTACTCATTTTGTACCAGTTTAGACATATTTTCAAAACTGATAATTATCAAATTAGACTTTATCGTAGGAAGAAATTGACTTGAAATCCAACAGAGAAAACAATTTCAATTGTTAATCACCAAAAATTAATTAGCAATCTCAATTACAATCGGGTGAAAGTTGAGGAAAAGCTTTTTGAAAAAAGGAAAGGACATTTATAGGCGTAGGAGTGGCTGTGTGGTAAGTAGCTTGCTTACCAACCACATGGTTCCGGGTTCAGTCCCACTGCATGGCACCTTGGGCAACTGTCTTCTGCTATAGCCCACGGCCGAACAATGCCTTGTGAGTGGATTTAGTAGACGGAAACTGAAAAAGCCCGTCGTACATATATATATATATGTATGTGTGTGTATATGTTTGTCCCCCCAACATCACTTGACAACCGATGCTGGTGTGTTTATGTCCCCGTAACTTAGCGGTTTGGCAAAAGAGACCGATAGAATAAGTACTAGGCTTACACAGAATAAGAGTGACCTGCCAAACTGACTATGTTTTGGACTCTCTCAACTTCAACAACAATCATGTTGGCTTAAGAAAATATTTTCCGAATCTTTCCGAGTTTTCGACCAACAATTATTCTGAAATTTAGTTATTGGACACTTCTAGAAATGTCCAAAAGTAGATTCTCTCTCTCTCTTGAGACTTATTTCAGTCATTTGACTGCGGCCATGCTGGAGCACCGCCTTTAGTCGAGCAAATCGACCCCAGGACTTATTCTTTTGTAAGCCCAGTACTTATTCTATCGGTCTCTTTTGCCGAACCGCTAAGTTACGGGAACGTAAACACACTAGCATCAGTTGTCAAGCAATGCTAGGGGGACAAACACAGACACACACACATACATATATATACATATATACGACAGGCTTCTTTCAGTTTCCGTCTACCAAATCCACTCACAAGGCATTAGTCGGCCCGAGGCTATAGCAGAAGACACTTGCCCAAGGTGCCACGCAGTGGGACTGAACCCGGAACCATGTGGTTGGTAAGCAAGCTACTTACCACATAGTCACTCCTGCGCCTATAATTATAAAATTTCCGATATTTTTCTAGTGACATTTAAACTGTAACCGGAGGCTTTGGTCACTCACATCTGCATGCCTCGTAGTGTTGAATTATTTTTCACCCTCATTAAATAGACATTGCATTAGCCATATTCTCCATCATGACCTTAAGTCATTTACCTAAATTCTTCTTAAAGTTGTTTGAAGAATTAAAGAAATTTAATATTAGTCATTCATCGCGACGAATAAATTCTTAGAGGAAAAGAAATTAGAATAAATTTATGCTGTCTCAAAATTTTAAGTAGACCAAGGGAGAGCACTCCTGTTACATTTCTACTTCAACTATTGAAATTGAATTTGGTTTGCAAGATTCTTTAGGAAATCGTGTGTTGAAGCGTATTCTGTTGTGTCTGGGGAGAGTCACTCTCTTTTAGTGCCTTAGTATTTAACACACTCACCGGTAAAATTTCCACTTATTTCTTATTTTTATTTTCTAAAATTTTCGTTGCGTCTTGACTCTTGAAAAGGTTGCAAGACGCAACGAAAATTTTAGAAAATAAAAATAAGAAATAAGTGGAAATTTTAGAAAAATAAATAAGAAATAAGTGGAAATTTTAGAAAAATAAATAAGAAATAAGTGGAAATTTTAGAAAAATAAAAAAGAAATAAGTGGAAATTTTAGAAAAATAAATAAGAAATAAGTGGAAATTTTAGAAAAATAAATAAGAAATAAGTGAAAATTTTAGAAAAATAAATAAGAAATAAGTGGAAATTTTAGAAAAATAAATAAGAAATAAGTGGAAATTTTAGAAAAATAAATAAGAAATAAGTGAAAATTTTAGAAAAATAAAAAAGAAATAAGTGGAAATTTTAGAAAAATAAATAAGAAATAAGTGGAAATTTTAGAAAAATAAATAAGAAATAAGTGGAAATTTTAGAAAAATAAATAAGAAATAAGTGAAAATTTTAGAAAAATAAAAAAGAAATAAGGGGAAATTTTAGAAAAATAAATAAGAAATAAGTGAAAATTTTAGAAAAATAAATAAGAAATAAGTGAAAATTTTTGAAAAATAAAAAAGAAATAAGTGAAAATTTTAGAAAAATAAAAAAGAAATAAGTGAAAATTTTAGAAAAATAAATAAGAAATAAGTGGATATTTTAGAAAAATAAATAAGAAATAAGTGGAAATTTTAGAAAAATAAATAAGAAATAAGTGGAAATTTTAGAAAAATAAATAAGAAATAAGTGGAAATTTTAGAAAAATAAATGAGAAATAAGTGGAAATTAAAAAAAATAAATAAGAAATAAGTGGAAATTTTACCGATGAGTGTGTTAAATAATAAGGCACAAAAAGAAAATGACTCTCCCCAGACACAACTGAATATTGAAATTGAATTAAATAAAAATAACATTGAGCAAAATCTTACGAGTCATATTTCTATAATTTCTCGAGTATTGGTTTGAAAACAACGTGCGAGTTACTCACAAATAATCTTAACCTAAAAAAGAATTGAATTAAAGAGAAAGGGTCAAATATGTATGCATGTAGAGGTCTATGTGTAAGGCTGAACAAGGAATTAAAAGAATAAAAAAACGTTTTAAGGAACTTGCCGACCAAATAGTTTTACTTTTCCGGGACCGAAAACGAAGGATTGCCATATTTATTTGTTGTATTATCAAAGATCAATCCTCCTGTTAATTAATATTAATTAACAAAGTAACGACAGATACTTTCTGAATTAATATTGCTATGTATTTATTTAGTAATCCAAGGCGGCGAGCAGGCAGAAACGTTAGCACGCCGGGCGAAATGCGTAGCCGGATTTCGTCTGCCCTTTATGTTCTGAGTTCAAATTCCGCCGAGGTTGACTTTGCCTTTCATCCTTTTGGGGTCAATAAATTAAGTACCAGTTACGCACTGGCGTCGATAGAATCTACTTAATCCGTTCATCTGTCCTTGTTTGTCCCCTCTATGTTTAGCTCCTTGTGGGCAATAAAGAAATATATTTATTAATCCATAATATCAATTGCACCACATATAATAGATATTATATATATATGTGTGATATATTTTTGGACAGCATCCATAGTAGGTACATCATTCAGGTATGTGTGTGTATATATATGTGTGTATATACATGTGTGTGTATGTGAGTATATATGTGTGTGTGTATGTGAGTATATATGTGTATGTATGTGTGTATATATATATATATGTGTGTATGTATGTGTGCGGTTTACATTGGTTAAGTGTGTATGTAAACCGATTCATAATTGAAAAGAATTTATTTACAGGGATTGATTCGTTATAGGTACACTACATACAAAATACATTTGTGGGTGTCATATCAGGAATTAACATGTTGGTGTGTGTGCGTTGTTCATTTGAAACAGTAGTCGATCGGTCTCTGCCAAAACCTTCTGTAGGTGGACTGTCTCGTCTGTCTGCCTGCCTCTGCTATTTGTACCGAAATAGGTCAGCGCTTGTCCAGCTGAACTTCGCATGAGCCATTCATACTGGTCATCCTTTTTGCTAGAAGAAGATCCGGTATGGTCTTATATGCTACACCACTGGTTTTCAATTCATATTAATCAAATTAATATTCAATTTTTCACCCTTATTATGTGTGTGTGTATTAGCAATTCGTATAAGATTGCATCAATGACTTGAACTTGAATAAGTGGTTTAACATAAATGGGGATAAATTAAAAAGGTTTGTTGTTATTATTATTACTGTTTCACTATTGTAATCACGTGGCATGTAAATTTTATAGCTGCAACACATTATATATACAGTACTTAACACACACCATGACACACCACAAATGTACCTTGAACGAGAAGGACTATTCATTATAATACATCAGTTCCACACATTTACCCTGGTTCCATTTCGGACAACTGCACAAACATTTGCCATTTGACACATGTATGTAAACAAATTCCTTTCTTAAAAATTTCAATTCATTTTCTTTTTCAATTTACGTTTCTATACACTTTACACAAATATTTGATTAAACAACTAAAACACTTCACATTTCGAACATGTACGTAAACTACTTCCATTCTTACAAATCTAACTTTATTTTAACTCAAATTTCAATACACTTTACACACTCTGTCGCTATACTTGCATAAAAAATTTCTTTCAGCTGCAAATATTTCTTTCTTTTCCTTCCACGGTTAACATTTTTCCACATTTCATTCACATTACAATTTCTATCTTTAAGTAACTTTCACCCTTTCTTTTTCACATAAAATGCCACTGAAAAAGAGAAGTCGCCTCGGCCGCCATACTGCAGCAGCAGCGGCGCAAAAGGCGATTATCGCAAACGAGTCTTCCGACAAAAAGGCTTTCAGACTTTCACAGACCGCCTTACGCTCAGCGCAATCACGAGCTGCTGAAAATTTACAACAGCGCAACGCACGCCTAGCAAAAATGGCTTTATATGATGCTGCTTCCAGGGCTTCAGACGGTCCGGAAACAAGGTCAAAGCGCATGGCCATAAAGGCTGCTGCTGCTGTTGCTGCACAAAGAGCTTCAGAGGACCCACAACAAAGGGCCACTCAACTGGCTACAAACGCAGCGGCTACTGCTGCTTCAACATTTTCGACACATTCCCACGACTCAGACCAGCAACGTTCTACATTCCAGCGGAACAGTCAACGCCGCGAGGCTACCCGCGGTCTGACGAGTCCAAACAGCCCTTACTGGCATCTACGGGCTTTCAAGTATGAGCCCAACTTCAATTACTCGATGCACGCTGACATAAATATTCGGGAAATGTGCTTCAATTGCCAATTCTGCAATGCTAAAAAGTGGGCTGGGGAACCACCTGCAATGTGCTGCTTAAATGGTAAGGTCAGCTTGCCCCCTCTTCGGGAGCTGCCAGACCCTTTGAAGGAATTACTTACTGGTTCCACCTCAAGGTCATCAAAATTCCTTCAACTCATCAGGAAGTACAATTGTGCATTTCAGATGACTTCTTTTGGGGCTAACGTTGTCAGAGAAACTGGTTGGATGCCTACTTTCAAGGTCCAGGGCCAGGTGTACCACCTTATTGGGTCACTCCAGCCACTACAAAATTGCAAACCTTCGTTCCTTCAAATTTATTTCATTACAAATTACAATAGGCAACTTGATTTGCGTTTCGGCGTATTTCCACAACCTGCAAACACTGACGCTGACAATTTCGACAGAGACGTGCTGCTCAGTCTGCAAAACATGCTTCATGACCACAACAGCTATATTCGCAGTTTCAAATACGCCTTGGAAACAGCCCCTTCACCAACATTCACCATAGTCATCGATGCTGACAAAAGGCCTTCTGGGGAGCACGCGCTCCAATATAACGCTCCTTCATGCAATGAAGTGGCCATAGTTCTCCATGGTGAACAGCACAATCAGCGGGACATAGTTCTTCAAAGTCACGACAGTGGTCTTCAGCGTATTAATGAGACGCATCGGTCATATGACGCCCTGCAGTATCCCCTTCTTTTTCCGTATGGAGAAGACGGGTACCATTTTGGCATTCCTCACCACAAACCAAACGAGCCCTCGGCTGCGACATCTAAAACTGTTTCATGTATGGCTTTTTACTCATACCGCTTCATGACAAGGCATAATGATTTCAACCCCCTGCACAGATCATGGGAACTGTTTCACCAGTTTGCAGTTGACATGGCTGCAAAGATGGAGTCCGAGAGACTGTGCTTATCAAATTGAATCAGAAGCAGCTGCGCTCAGACTCCTACATCCATTTGCGTGATGGCATCAGGAATGACACTGACGTCCGCAATATCGGCAAAATGTGCATTCTCCCCTCAACCTATACAGGGGGCCCACGGTACATGCACGAGCGAACACAAGATGCTATGACTTACGTTCGGCATTATGGGCGACCCGATTTATTCATTACCTTTACATGTAATCCAAAGTGGGTTGAGGTAACGCGAGAACTTCTCCCAGGGCAGCAGTACTGTCATCGCCATGATATCATTGCAAGGGTTTTCAGGCAGAAACTGGCTAAGCTCATTCATTTAATAAAAAAAAGGGCAGGTTTTTGGACCTGTTAACTGCCACATGTATACTGTTGAGTGGCAGAAAAGAGGGTTGCCACACGCGCACATTTTGCTTTGGTTGGTCAACAAAATAGACCCAACAGTTCTTGATGATCTCATTGCAGCAGAAATTCCGACCCAACTGTTGACCGGCAGCTGTACAACATTGTGAAGGCACACATGGTACACGGTCCGTGCGGTCCTGGTTTTCAAAAGTTCTCCTCATGCCACAAAGACCACGTGTGCACTAAACGGTACCCAAAGAGGTTCGTGGACGAGACCCAGACCGGCCGCGACGGATACCCACTGTAGAGAAGAAGGCACCCTGACAATGGTGGATTCACTATAACGTTACGGGGTCATCAAGTGGATAATAGGTGGGTAGTAATGTACTGTCCATTTCTGATGAAAACTTTTAACGCTCACATAAATGTGAAGTTCTGTCATTCAGTCAAGTCTATAAAGTATATATGTAAATATGTTAACAAGGGTTCTGACGCTGCCATGTTTGGCCTTCAAAAGGACAATAGCATGGACGAGGTGTCACAGTACTAGGCAGGTCGGTACATAAGCAGTGGTGAAGCTTTTTGGCGGATATTCGGGTTTCCACTTCACCAAAGGCACCCCGCCATCATACAACTAGCGGTTCATTTGGAAAATGGCCAGTGAACTTACTTTACTGAACAGACTGCAGCTGATTTGGGGCAAATCCAAAACAAACAACTTTGACCGGTTTCTTTAGGCTTTGCCAACTTGACACATTTGCTAAAACACTTTTATACCCTCAGGTCCCGTCCTACTACGTGTGGTCAAACACAATTGGGTGCGTAGGAAGTCGGGTCAGGATGTTGAAGACATCCTGGTGTCAAGTTTAACAGTTGTCTAGGAAGAGTCTACACTGTACCTCCAAACCAACATGAGTGTTTTCACCTGCGCCTTCTCCTCCATGAGGTTTTAGGCACACAAAGTTTTCAAGACATCAGAACTGTTGATGGTGTATTATGTGATACTTTCCGCGAAGCCTGTTTTCGGCGTCGACTTTCGGAGGATGATTCACAATGGGGCGCCACTATGGCGAAGGGTGTTTCATTAAAATCTCCTAAAAAAATCAGATCGCTTTTCGCTATTCTATTACTATGGTGTGACTTGGCTAATCCCGCCTCTTTATGGCTTACCTACAAAGATTATATGTCTGAAGATTTTCTGCGTCACGCTCAATCGCTACATCCATCAATGGAGGTCGGGTACACTGACCTCATTTACAACAGGGCACTGCTTGAAATCGAAGATACTGTACTTGATATGGGCGGTAGTGCCTTGCCGGTCTATGGCCTACCTTCAACAAACCGGGAAGGCACAAACACTCTGTCTTCACATTTGCTGCGTGAGACATGTTTTAATGTTGACGAGCTTGCCGAGTACATAGCCGACAATGAGCCAAAGCTCCTTCCAGAACAGAAGGTCGGGCCAAAGCTGGGGGGATTTTTTTCCTGGACGCTCCTGGGGACACTGGGAAAACTTTTGTCAACAAATTAATATTGGCTGAGATTAGGCGAACACAAGGCATTGCCCTAGCTGTGGCATCATCTGGAATTGCGGCTACTTTGTTGCCAGGCGGCAGAACAGCTCACTCTACTTTCAAGCTCCCGCTTGACTTAGCGAAGACTGAGACACCAACTTGCAACATCAGTAACAGCTCCGATCAGGCAGAAGTCTTCAGACGATGCAAGCTTATCGTTTGGGATGAATGCACGATGGCCCACAGAGGTGCTCTTGAGGCACTAGATAGATCTCTCAGAGACATCAAACACTCTTCAGCTCCCATGGGAGGCATAACACTTCTTCTTTCAGGGGACTTCCGACAAACACTTCCCGTTATTCCCAAAGGGACTAGAGCTGATGTAGTAAGTGCGTGTCTTAAGTCATCCACATTGTGGCCACTGGTGAAGACTCTCAAACTTCACACCAATATGCGTGCTCATATGCGACGTGATATATCTTCAGCAGCATTTTCTCACACTCTCCTTGCACTTGGCGAAGGCAAAATACCAGGGGATGAAAATGGTAATATTGCCATCGATTCCATTTGTACCATTGTTAAAACGCCTTCTGATCTCAGAGATGCAGTGTTCCCAGATCTACAAGCTAATTATCAGAATATGGATTGGATTGGCCAAAGGGCTATTCTGGCCCCGAGGAATAAAACTGTTCACCATATTAATGATGAAATGCTAAAACTCATTCCTGGGGATGTCTATGTATATAAGTCTATCGATACAACTCCTGACCCAGAGGACGTCACCAATTATCCAATAGAGGTACACAATTCCTTTGAGCCCCCCGGACTACCACCACACATTCTCAAACTTAAAGTTGGTGCCCCTATAATGCTCATTAGAAATTTGGTTCCCCCAAAACAATGTAATGGCACACGTTTGATCGTTAAGTCCTTATCTCCCAATCTGATTGAGGCCACCATTATCACAGGGTGCGGTCGAGGCAACGTTGTGCTCATACCTAGGATGCATCTTTTCCCATCAGGAGCAGACCTACCTTTCATATTTCGGAGGTCCCAGTTCCCAGTAAGGCCATGTTTCGCAATGTCAATTAAAAAAGTGCAGGGTCAAACACTGTCTGTGGCGGGAATACATTTGGGAGAGCCATGTTTCTCTCATGGTCAGCTTTATGTTGGCTGCTTGCGTGTCGGCAGCAACAGTGATGCTTTCGCATTCGTTCCACAACGAAAAACAAAAGACATTGTGTACAAGGAGGTTTTATAGGATTACTACGTTTCATCATTTTCGAACACGTTAGTATTTCACTTACATACGACTCTCTTTTATGATGGCATTTACATTTTTAGGCGTTTCATGATATTAATTCACACTTAACCAACACCTGTCCTTCGCACACCTCTATTTCTATCCATTCATCATCAAACCACCAGCCTCATCTTCTATATCCAACGTACATGACACATCTACCACCTACATCTACACTCTCACTGTTAAAGTTTACATAAGCGACAACACGATCGCAACATACACTTTGGAAACTAAGCAACAGATCATTTTATACAACAACAAATTTAATCAAAACGCCCATCAATGAAAACATCTCCACCACTGTGTTGTGATTCATCTAATCAGCACCACAACAGTCTTGCCGGTCTGACATATGGTGAGTAGATGCTATTGTTCTATATTTTATAAATTATCCATATTTACTTACCCATGCTTCATTCCCCTCTTGTCTACATAGGAAATCCACTCTCTTTTAACACAGCATGAAGTTTTGTAACAGCACATCCGCTGCTGTTCGTGCAAAACGAAGAGACCCTATTCACCTGCGAACGTTTTACATCGCCTTCCGTGACTATCAAATTCTTACAATTATGAGAACAATAACATGGCTCTTTTCAAGGCAACCTCGCATTCAATTCTTACACCATTCTACGAGGGGGTAGGAACCCTTTACACGGCTTTCTATACACTTACAAATACATTCATTCGCCGTAAACTTATATCAATATTTGTCTGAATAATCATCATAATTCAGTGCAATCATTAACAGTACTTTCAAGCAATTCAGCCCCGAGCAATGCCGGGCAATTCTGCTAGTTATTAATATTTTTTATTGAATTTTGTATTTATATTTGTGTAACATCGTCTGTTTTTCCGTCCTTATTTTCGTATACATTCCATGCTTTCTTCCAAGAAATCTGATGCTCTTAGCTTAGTTTTTCCTTCGGGCTGGCCAGATTGGAGCAATTTCAAGATTAATCAGCCGAAATTGCGAGGATGATCTGGTTCTTTACTGGGGATAGAAAGCTTCGAATGACCCGTCCTTTCTTTTTCATAAAGGACCCGTTTGTACTTTGGTGTGAAATAATTTTTTCCACACGTTTTTTTGAGTGCATTCAAAGATGCTCAGTCCAAACCCACAACCCGCCACATTCTTCCGGAAAAGAAAGGGGGAGGGTGGTGGGGGACCTTGGAGTTTCCCACCAACAGAGTTTTGTTTTCTGGGTTATTTTACATGCTTTCAATGTATGTGACATTGAAATTACACGTAAACGGCTCCTTTCCTTAGAAAAAGAAAGATTCGGCCACTATTTCTTGCATGCCCTGCTACCACCTAACTGCTATTTTGAGTCCTTTATCGTAAATAGCTGTTGTATGGTAACAGGGCATGCTAGAAATAGCAACCGAATCTTTGTAGATGAGATACATTGAATGCACTTGAAAAAAAACTATGGAAAGAATTTATTTCAGTGAGGTTATGAAGAGGTCTTTCACGAAATATTTACAGTATTTCTGAAGCCATCTTCACTTTAAAATATTTTTTAAATATGCCAAAACAATTTTCGTAATGGTATTCAATTGAAAATAATAAAAAAATAAATAAAATTACCTGTTTAAAGAAAGCTAAAATATAAATAAAAAAAAGCAAAAATAGAAACATTTCCTGTAAAAACAACTTGTTTTGTTGGCAAGTTAGTCATAATGTGTCTACCGAAAGGCTAGAAATTCTTCCTTTTCAGGGTTAAGTTATTTTTGGTGTATTTTTTCAATATGCACTGTTTTGGGTATTTATACCCCGCAAAACTCCTAATATCTCAAGAACCAATTGTCCAATTAATGCGAAACTTGTTTTATTCCGTTTGTATTCACATTTTAGGAAAGTCTTAATTCTTAGTATTTTCCCCATTATGTGCCATTTTGGCTATGTAACATTGGAAGCAAGATTGAAGTTCATTTTTAATGTAATATATGTTTGTGTGTGTGTGTGTATAGGTCTGCCTACTTACAACTGCAATACAAGTATTTAGTTGTGAATAAACCATTATACTTGGCACTTGTTGGCCAGGAGAAAGTCTTTGATAGAATTCCTCAGTTGGCCACACACCAAGGTTCAACAGAACCTACTGAAGCAAGCCAACGTGCTTCTGGCATTATCACAGGCAAGAGCAAGAAGTCGACATTAAAGTTCGTACTGTTTTCAAATTTTGGCACAAGGCCAGCAATTCCACTGGTGCGTGTGTGTGTTAAGTTAAATATGTCGATTCCGTTGCTTATTTCCATCAACCCCCAAAAGGAGGAAAGACAAAGTCCACCTTGGCAGAATTTCAATGCAAATGTCATGTCAGAAGAACCAGCTTGCAACTGTGTCTCTTGTGAATCCATAGTTTAGGCTAAATTAATCCTTAGAAACAAATATCAATCTCTTAAGTGAGAAGACGATAAATAATTGCACAGAAGTGCAAGTGTTGAGTGATGGTCTCTACAAAAAAAAGAAATTCTTTTTCACTATCAACACACCACCACCACCATCATCATCTATCTCTGTTTCTGTGCCTTTCTTTAATATCAACATCAGAACATCACCCTTCTGCTAAGATTATATTTCTAACTCTTCTCTATATCACAACCTTCAGCTAGCTTTTTTAACCATAAAATAACTATTACATTCCCCCTCATCACATGTCATGCTTGCTTCTTTCTTAGTCTTTTTGTGTCTCCCTTTTCTTTCTTTCTCTATTTGCCTCACTCTTTGTCTGATCATCTTATCTCTCTCTACCCCCCTTTTCTCTAATAACATGAAAGTGTTACTGACGAGCTAAGTAACAGAACGAGAAGCAGAATTATTATAAGATCACCTTACTCTATTTCTCCCTCCCTTCTCTCCACTACTGTCCCCACCCCTCATTTATTCCACTAATCTAATGAAAGCATAACAGCTGTACAAACAGGCTGGTTATTATATATATACATAAATATTATTTTTGTCTGAGGTTTGGATAATATTTTTTGCAGAGTAATTACATATCACATAAGGAGACTGGAAAACAGTTTGATAGTATTTATTCAGCATTACATGTGTTTCATTACCTAATAGGAATTACAAACTTTTAGACAATGAGAAAACATGTAAAATATCTCCTATAAGAAATTCTTCATACATACATATATACATGTGTGTGAGTATGCACAAGTGAGTGTACCCTTGTCCAGATATTATGTGATGTCCGTAAATGGCTATCATGACTGTCATACTTGTGCAGTTGTTCATTTCCAGTCCTCTGCGTAAAATAAGTCTCACCAGGGAATATACTTCCTTGCTTGGGAACAGATGAAGATTGGTCATAAGAAAGGTACCCAGATGTAGAAAATCTCCATCAATGAATTCTATTTGATCCACAGAAGCATGAACAGGAGAATTTTAAATGATGAGGATCATCATCATCGTGGTTCCTCTTCTGTATGAATGCATTTACATTTCAATAATTGATCCATTTTCATAGATTGATTTAGCATGAATAGCTTAGGTTAGTTATATCTTCATATTAATAGGACTGTGTACAAACAACTCACCATTTTGAAAGAATGATTCAGGTTTAACATCACAGTGATATGTTTTCCTTCCTCTGTCAATGCTCTTTTGATTCAATAATGGATGATTTCATGTCAAAGATTTACTATAGATGTCACATTCATATAGTTTCTATATTCTGTGGATGTCTTTATGACATATGTCCTTTGTCCTTCTGAGGAAATGTTATACAACAAATATCACTGTGTTATGGACCCACTTCATAAGGAAAGACTTCTGTTTAAATCAGAAATGATTTTGTGTAAATGATTTGCCACAGATATCAATGTGAATTGATTTTTCTTGAGTGTGAATGCATTTGTGTATAGTTAAGTGACTGTTTCCAGAGAACGTCTTACCACAGATATCACAGGTATATGGTTTCTACCCAGAATGAATACGTTTGTGTTGAGTTAAGCTACTGCTATGAGAGAATGATTTACCACAGATATCACAGGAATATGGTTTCTCTCCTGTATGAATACGTATGTGTTTCGTTAAGCTACTGCTATGAGAGAATGATTTACCACAGATATCACAGGAATATGGTTTCTCCCCTGTATGAATACGTATGTGTTTAGGTAAGCTACTGCCATCAGAGAATGATTTACCACAGATACTACAGTGATATGGTTTCTCCCCTGTATGAATACGCTTGTGTTTGGTTAAGCTACTGACATCAGAGAATGATTTACCACAGATATCACAGTGATATGGTTTCTCCCCTGTATGAATACGTTTGTGATGAGCAAAGCTACTCCTGTCAGACAATGATTTACCACAGATAGTACAGTGATATGGTTTCTCCCCATTATGAATTTGTTTGTGTTGATTGAATTTACTTTCTTCTAAGAATGACTCTTTGCAGATGTCACAGTCATATGATGATTTTCCTAATTCTTCCGACATCTCTTCAAGAGAAATAAAATCGATCCTTCAAGTTGTACAGATCAACAACTTTTCAATAATATTTCATGTGATTTTCTGAAAGAATAGAAAAAAATAATATAAGACATAAAGTATGTTTAAAAGGCAGATATTCAAAAGTGCAAATTTACGACATTTCTGTTTTCATAAATTGTAGAAGTAATTCTTTATCTGAACTGATGAGTAAAAAATTTAGCATAACATGGTATACACTGAAAACCACATCATTGGTAACTTATAAGCCAAGGTGATGGGTCAGAGCCAATACAAATTTCAATTTGTAGGTGATACAAAAATTTATTTCAATGAAAAGACAAAACCGTTTTCACTATGCACTCACCACCACATCTGTCTGTGTGTATTATTTTTGTGGGAGGTTTGGATAATATATTTTGCAAGGTAATTACATATCACATGATGAGACTGGAGAAAAGTTTGATATTATTTATTCAGCATTACATATGTTTCATTTCCTAATAGGTATTACAAACATTTATAAGTAGATTAAAAATGTAAAAGATTTCCTATAAAAAAATCTTCGAACATACATATGTGTGTGTATGTACCCTTGTCCAGATAGCATGTGATGCTCGTAAATGGTCATAATGAGTGTCATACAGATACAGTCCAATTCCAGTCTTCTGAGTCAAATATATCTCAGCATGGAAAATATGTCCTTGCCTAGAAACAGGTGAGGATTGGTGAAAGGAAAGGCATCCAGCTGAAGAAAATCTCCATCAATGAATTCCATCTCATCCATTGAAGCATGGAAAAGTGAATGTTAAATGATGAGGATCATCATCATGATCATAGTTCGTCTTCTGTATGAATGCATTTACATTTCAATAATTGATCCATTTTCATTGATTGATTTAGCACAAATATCTTGAGGTATAGATATATCTTTCATATTAATAGGACTGTGTACAAACAATTCACCCTTTTGAAAGAATGATTAAGCATTAATATCAGTCAATGCTCTTTTGATTAGTTCATGAATGAGATGAAAGGAAAGATTTACTATAGATATCATATTCATAATATACTTTCCTTCATGGGTAGAGATTTTCCTCGGGGAATGTTATACAAGAAATATCACTGTGCTACGGATCCTTTGCATAACGAATGCACTTGTGTTTAATTAAGTGATGTTTTTGTGAGAATGATTTACTGCAGATATCACAATGATATGGCTTTACACCAGTATGAATAAGTTTGTGTGTCATTAAAAGACCCTTTTCAGAGAATGATTTGCCACAGACATCGCAATCATATGGTTGCTCACCTGTATGAATACGTTTGTGTGTAGCTAAGTTACCTGCCTGACTGAATGATTTACCACAGGTATCACAGCGATATGGTTGTTCACCTGTATGAATGCGTTTGTGTCTAGTTAAATTACCTGTCTGACTGAATGATTTGCCACAGATATCACAGTGATATGGCTTCTCCCCTAAATGAATTAGTTTGTGTGTAGTTAATCTACTGCCAGCAGAAAATGATTTACCACAGGTATCACAGTGGTATTTTTTGTCACCTGTATGGATTTGTTTGTGAATATCTAAGCTATAACTACGAGAGAATGATTCACCACAGATATCACAGGGATATGGTTTCTCCCCTGTATGAATACGTTTGTGTTTAGTTAAGCCACTCTTTTCAGTGAAAGATTTACCACATATATCACAAGGAAATGGTTTCTCTCCAGTATGGATACGTTTATGACGAGTTAAGCTACTGCCAACAGAGAACGATTCACCACAGATATCACAGGTATAAGGTTTCTCTCCTGTATGGATACGTATATGTCGTATTAAGTGACTGTCATTAGTGAATGATTTACCACAGATACTACAGTGATATGGCTTCTCCCCTGTATGAATACGTTTGTGTTGAGTTAAGCTACAGTTTTCAGGGAAAGATTTACCACATACGTCACAAGGAAATGGTTTCTCTCCTGTATGAATACGTTTGTGCCGAGTTAAGCTACTGCCAGCAGAGAAGGATTCACCACAGATATCACAAGGATAAGGTCTCTCTCCTGTATGAGTACATTTGTGTTGAGCTAGGTGACCATCATTCGAGAATGATTTACCACAGATACTACAGTGATATGGTTTCTCCCCCGTATGAATACGTTTGTGAAGAGCAAAGCTACTCCTGTCAGACAATGATTTACCACAGACAGTACAGTGATATGGTTTCTCCCCTGTATGAATTTGTTTGTGTTGATTGAATTTACTTTCTTCTAAGAATGACTCTTTGCAGATGTCACAGTCATATGATGATTTTCTTAATTCTTCCGACATCTCTTCAAGAAAAATATAATCAATCCTTCAAGTTGTACAGATCAACAACTTTTCAATAATATTTCTCCTCTCACCAAAGTATACAGATGTTTTTCTTTTTGTTTTTATAGTTTATTCCAAACAAATATCACTTCTCTTATATTTCTTCTAAACGTGATCTTTGTCAATATTTAGAAGTGCTGCAAATACTCTTTGGAAATCTATCAAAGTATATTTGAAAGAGAAAATTATCTCTTGCACATTTCAGACACAGAAGTAAAGAAATGCTTTCTCTCTCAAAGGAAATATTTGACTGTAATTCAGCAATGTTTTATAGAAGCAGGATTATATGTTTGTAGAATATCTTTGCAGAGTCTTTCAAACATGATACATATTGATGATTCTATAAAAGTAAAAAATACTTTTTAGCCAATTTCATGTGATTTTTCTGAAAGAATAGAAAAAATAATATAAGACATCAAGTATGTTTAAAAGGCAGATATTCAAAGTGCAAATTTACAACATTTCTGTTTTCATAAATTATAGAAGCAATCCTTTATCTGAACTATTATATTTATCCCATCTATTTTCAAGAAGTTTATATCAGGGTGTAGACACATGTATTATAATAATATCTCCTGGACATTAATTCTGTCCTAGACACACACACATACCAATATATATGTCAATGACACTAGACATCGGATGGTTTCATCTGAAGGGTGGTTTGTCCAGTGTCTGAGTATGCTTGGGTCTAGTTAGGCAACTACTAACAGAGAATGATTTACCCCTGATGTCACAGTGATATGTTTTTGCCCTACCCCCAAATATACACGGCCTCGCTCGGTTGGGGTGCGAGTAAAAATTTTAATCAGCATCTTTTTTCCCTTTGCTTATATCCCAGCAATGGACTAGGCGTGTGTTACTTTGCCATTATCATGACATAAAATGACGGCATAACTACAGATCAGTACCCCATTCACTTTGTTGCCTCGTAACTTCCACGTAAATGGATGGTTTTTAATGACATTTTCAAGAAATCTCGTTTAGGTTAAGAATATATGGGGTTTATGTGTAAGAATTTTTCCGAGGGAGTGGGAAGTATAAAAATGTGAAACCACACTTAAAACCATTCTCAGTGACAGTTTGATTATTATTATAATGTCTATATATTTTAATGGACATAAAAATGTTTATAATGCTTCAAGTATGGAAAATTAAATTATTGGTGACTGATTTGAGTAAACTAAATTTCACAGGGCGATAGTTTTTAAACAACAGCGATCAGCCTTCATTTTATGTCGTGTCGATATTTTTTTTTATATCTTCTCTACTAATTTTTGGAGTAAAAGATTATATAAACGGATTTTTATATTTATTTTTGGTCAAATTAGGTACTTTCTAGTGTTTCAATTCAAAGCCCTTTCATTTCGTCTGTAAAAGATATTGCCTTTTCGTTTCAGTAACTCAAGTACACAATCGTACTTTTATACTTTCCCCACCTTTTGTTACAAATTACATCGTAATTATTAAAATAACAGCCTTACTTTCATATAATTTCTTCTTTGTTCGGTGAGATTCTTTCTTTTAACTTATTTAACACATGGAAACAAACAGATGTACGTAATATGATACTTAATACAATAGAAATGTCTTTATAATACTTACATAGTAATTGATATAAAGAGAGAGTCAACGAGTCAGAGTGGACTCTGACAGCTTCAAGAGAATTTCTTCCTTTTTCCAACGAACGTAACTTCATATTTTGCAGGTCCAAATAATCGTAAATGCTGTATCTGTTTGTTTAGACAGTTAATTACCAATCATTTGTATATATTTGATTGGATTTTCTCTTAAATATCAGTTGTCAAGTGGAACTGATCAAACAATCAAGGTGCGTCAGAAACAGGAGCAAGAATTAAAGAAAATTAGGAAGAGTTAACAAGGGGAACTAACTCTATTCTTTTAAGAATTTCGACTTTACTTTATAGATTTGATATTTTTTGAAAGCGTTTCTTTGAAAATTCTTCCTCATAAATCACCATTATTGTGGGTACTACTTACATAAAGATAGCACCCACATGTGAAAAGAGCCCTTTCTTTCCTGTACCAGAGCAGCCACCTGAGGAGGCCACTCTGGTCTGTCAATAAAAGTCGGGTCTATTAGTCCCCGACTGTCAAGGACATTTTCCGCATAATTATCAATGGCCCCTCCCCTTCGATAGAACACAAATTTTTCCACTCATTCATCGGGAGGGGCCTCAACTCCCTCGCTCGTTGGCACACATCCCACCGACGAAGTTTCCTTCTTCTCCCCCTCTGGTGGGAGAAAGGGGTCTCGGGGCACACCACCGCTGGCGATGCCGGGTTTTTCTTTTTTTTCACCTTCTTCACAGTAACAGGGTGGGGTTCCTCCGGCTTGTCCGTAGATCCCTCCTGCCACCTCGGGATCCATACAGCCACTCCTATCCCTGGATATTTCATGAAATTAATAGCAAACCTATTCGGTTATTTCTGAAAACTTTATCTAAAACCTTGAAAGTGTAGCCAGTGTTGCATCCGTATCAAAAGATAGTCACACATCTATTATTCATTGAAATATAATAATGACTCAATGCACTTCATATAGCTTATATATTTTATGCACAATTTTATACACTCAGCTCTCATAAAATAAATATTCACTCTTATTTTTCTATTTTCACCATAAACAAATAAAATTAAATTTTGAAATTGAAATGGTCAAATTTTTCTTCTAGAAAACAAAAATTGTATAGTAAAATATAGGAGTCACAATTTCATGTGAGTAAAAATTTAACATAACATGGCATACACTGAAAACCACATCATTGGTAACTTATAAGCCAAGGTGATGGGTCACAGCCAATCCACATTTCAATTTGTAGATGATACTACCACCACCACCATCTCTCTCTCTCCATCTTTCTTTAATCTTACCATCACAACATCACCAATCCGCTAAAATTATATTTTCAATTCTCCTCTATACCATGAGCTTCAACTGACTTTTATAAGCATAAACTAATTACTACATTCCCCTCATCACACATCCTACAAGCTTAATTCTGTCTTTCCTCTCCTTGTTTTTCTCTAGTCACATCAAAAGTGTTACTGACAGGCTAAGTAACATAATGACCAGCAGAATTAGTATAACATCACCTTTCTTTACATCTTCCCCCCATTTCTTCAAACCTCCCTCTCTCCCATGCTTATTCCACTATTCTGGTCAGCAGGGAAAACAGATGATGATAAGTGTGTAACAATTGAACAAACAAGCTCTTTATTATATATACATCTGTGTGTGTGTGTGTATTATTTTTGTGGGAGGGTTGGATATTACTTGCAGAGTAATTACATGTTAAATGAGGAGACCAGAGAAAAGTTTGATATTATTTATTCACCATTACATGTGTTTCATTTCCTAATAGGAATGACAAACATTTAGATGTAGATTAAAACTGTAAAAGATTTCCTATAAGAAATTCTTCAGACATACATATGTGTGAGTGTGTGTGTGTACCCTTGTCCAGATATTATGTGATGTTTGTAAAAGGCCATCATGACCGTCATACTTGTGCAGTTGTACACTTCCAGTCCACTGCGTAAAATATGTCTCACCAGGGAAAATATTTCCTTGCTTGGAAACAGGTGAAGATTGGTCACAAGAAAGGTACCCAGATGTAGAAAATCTCCATCAATGAATTCCATCTCATCCACAGAAGCATGAATAGGAGAATGTTAAATGATGAGGACCATCATCATCGTGGTTCCTCTTATGTATGAATCATCATCATCATCATCGTTTAACGTCCGTTCTCCATGCTAGCATGGGTTGGACGGTTTGACCGGGTATCTGGGAAGCCAGAAGGCTGCACCAGGCTCCGGTCTTATCTGGCAATGTTTCTACAGCTAGATGCCCTTCCTAACGCAAACCACTCCGTGAGTGTAGTGGGTACTTTTTACGTGCCACCTGCACTGGTGCCAGACGAGGCTGGCATCGGCCATGGTCGGATTGGTGCATTTTTAGTGCCACTTGCACGGAAGCCAGTCGAGGCGGCACTGGCTTCGGCCACAATTCGGATGGTGCTTTTTACGTGCCACCGACACGGAAGCCAGTCGGGGCGGCGCTGGCACCGGCCACAATTCGGCTAGTGCTTTTTATGTATCTCCAGTCCAGGGGTCCTGGCATCTGCCGGGTGCCTGTCAAAGGACTGGTTCAATTTCGATTGCGATTTCACTTGCCCCAACAGGTCTTCGCAAGCAAAGGGGAATTTACATTTCAATAATTGATTCATTTTCGTAGATTGATTTAGCACGAATAGCTTAGGTTACAGTTATATCTTTCATATTGATAGGACTGTGTACAAACAATTCACCATTTTGAAAGAATGATTCAGGTTTAACATCACAGTAATATGTTTTCCTTCCTCTGTCAATGCTCTTTTCATTCAATAATGGATGATTTCATGTCAAAGATTTACCATAGATGTCACATTCATATAGTTTCTGTACTCTGTGGATGTCTTTATAATATAGTTTCAATCATGTGTAGAGATTTTTCTGAGGTACAAGCTTGTCCTTCTGAAGGAATGTTATACAACAATTGCGTCCTTTGCATAACTTGTGTCTAATTAAGTGATGTTTTTGTGTGAATGATTTACTGCAGATATCACAATGATATGGTTTTAGCCCAGTATGAGTAAGTATGTGTGTACTTAAGATACCCTTTTTAGAAAACGACTTGCCACAGATATCGCAGTGATATGGTTGCTCACCTGTATGAACACGTTTGTGTGTCGTTAAGTTAGCTGTCTGACTGAATGATTTGCCACAGATATCACAGCGATATGGTTGCTCACCTATATGAATATGCTTGTGTCTGGTTAAGTAAACTGCCTGACTGAATGATTTGGCACAGATATCACAGTGGTATTCTTTGTCTCCTGTATGGATTTGTTTGTGAATATCTAAGCTATGAGAGAATGATTCACCAGAGATATCAGAGTGAAATGGTTTCTCACCTGTATGAATACGCTTGTGTTTAGTTAAGCCACTCTTTTCAGTGAAAGATTTACCACATATATCACAAGGAAATGGTTTCTCCCCTGTATGGATACGTTTGTGCTTAATTAAGCTACTGTCATCAGAAAATGATTTACTACAGATATCACAGGGATAAGGCTTCTCTCCTGTGTGAATACGTATGTATCGAATTAAGTGACTGTCGTGAGAGAAAGATTTACTACAGATACTACAGTGATATGGCTTCTCCCCTGTATGAATATGTTTGTGTTTGGTTAAGCCACTGTTTTCAGTGAAAGATTTTCTCTCCTGTATGAATACGCTTATGTTTAGTTAAGCTGCTGTCATCAGAAAATGATTTACCACAGATATTACAGGGATAAGGTCTTTCTCCTGTATGAGTACGTATGTGTCGAGTTAAGTGACTGTCATTGGAGAATGATTTACAACAGATATCACAGGAATATGGCTTCTCCCCTGTATGAATACGCCTGTGTTTAGTCAAGCCACTGTTTTCAGGGAAAGATTTACCACATATATCACAAGGAAATGGTTTCTCCCCTGTATGAATACGTTTGTGCCGAGTTAAGTGACTGCCATTTAAGAATGATTTACCACAGATATCACAAGTATATGGTTGTTCCCCTGAATGAATTTGTTTGTGTTGATTGAATTTACTTTCTTCTAAGAATGATTCTTTGAAGATGTCACAGTCATATGATGATATTCCTAATTCTTCCGACATCTCTTCAAGTAAAATTAAATCAATTCTTCAAGGTGTACAGATCAACAACTTTTCAATAATATTTCATGTGATTTTCTGAAAGAATAGAAAAAATAATATAAGACATCAAGTATGTTTAAAAGGCAGATATTCAAAAGTGCAAATTTACGACATTACTGTTTTCATAAATTGTAGAAGTAATTCTTTATGTGAAGTATTAAATTTATCCCATCTCTCTATTTTCAAGAGGTTTATATCACAGACATATCTATCGTAATAACACCTCCTGGACATTAATTCTGTCAAAAGTGCAAATTTACGACAATTCTGTTTTCATAAATTGTAGAAGTAATCCTTCATCTGAACTTTTAAACTTATCCCATCTCTCTATTTTCAAGAAGTTTATATCAGGGAGTAGACACATCTCTTATAATATCTCCTGGACATTAATTCTGTCCTAGACACACACACATACCAATATACATGTCAATGACACTAGATATCGGATGTTTTCATATGAAGGAGGTTTTCTCCAGTGTCTGAGTATGCTTGGGTCTAGTTAGGCAAATACTAACAGGGAATGATTCACCACTGATGTCAGTGATATGGCTTCTCCCCTCCATGAATTCTTGTGTGAGTAGTGAAGTTACCTCTTTGATAGAATGACTTACCACAGATATTACAGTGATCTGGTTTCTCCTCTAAATTAATACGTTTGTATTGCGTTAAGCTGATGCCACTGTAGCAGATTCCAAACTACCTTTCATTTGGCGAAGCTAAATCGCCCTTATATCAAACACTTTCTCCTCTGAAAAGGTAAAATTGTTTTTCTTAACCGAAAGGGTTTCTCCCCTGTTTTTCGAGTGCCAGAATCAGTCTGGAGAAAAGAAGGGCCAAAATGGGTCAAGAGTGTGTGCGTGTGTGTGGAGGGGAGTTTGTTGAAAAGAGTGAACAAACTCAAAGGTAACCCATGCTGTATGTAGTTACTTTGCATGCTAGAAATAGCAGGGATTTATGTTCTTTTTTAAAACGACATAATGACTCAATTAAGATGTTTCCACTTAATTAGGTTTTGTATTTCCTAATTATAAAAATGTGAAACCACACTTAAAACCATTCTCAGTGACATTTGATTATTATTATTATTATTATGTCTATATATTTTAATGGACATAAAAATGTTTAAAAATACTTCAAATATGGAAAATTAAATTATTGGTGACTGATTTGAGTAAAATAAATTTCACAGGGCGATAGTTTTTAAACAATAGTGATCATTTTATATGTCGAGTCGATATATCTTTTATATCTTCACTACTAATTTTCGAGTAACAGACTATATAAACGGGTTTTTATATTAATTTTTGGTCAAATTAGGTAGTTTCTAGTGTTTCAGTTCGTCTGTATACGATATTGCCTTTTCGTTTCAGTAATTCAAGTGCACATTCGTACTTTTATACATTCCCCATCTTTTCTTACAAATTACATCGTAATTATTAAAATAACAGCCTTACTTTCGTATAATTTCTTCTTTGTTTGGTGAGATTCTTTCTTTTAACTTATTCAACACATGGAAACAAACAGATGTACATAATATGATACTAAATACAATAGAAATGTTTGTATAATACTTACATAGTAATTGATATAAAGAGAGAGTCAACGAGTCAGAGCGGACACTGACAGCTTCAAGAGAATTTCTTCCTTTTTCCAACGAACGTTACTTCATATTTTTCGGCTCCACATAATCATAAATGCCGTATCTGTTTCTTTAGACTCTTAATTACCAATCATTTGTATATATTTGATTGGATTTTCTCTTAAATATCAGTTGTCAAGTGGAACTGATCAAACAATCAAGGTGCGTGAGAAACAGGAGGAAGAAGCAAAAGTAGGAAGAGTTAACAAGGGGAACTAACTCTTGTCTTGAAATATTAACGGCTTTACTGATATATATTTGAGTAGCAGTATAACCCGGCGTTGCTCGGTATTAAATTCGGATCATTAAGTGATGAAGCGCTTTACTTTAAACCAAAATAAGTGATAATAACATCACATTCGAGCGAAATCTGCTGAAATTGGCAAAAGTTTGGCTGAAAGTGGGATCGCAGGCAATTTGAATGGGAAATACCATAAGGAATCAGTTTATCGATTATTTCCACTCATCGTTTTTTTTTGAGAACTTAAAGCATTCAAAGATCCCATAAGTCCTAAGTAATGTTGGCATCGAGTTTGAGCAAAATATGTCAAAATCCTTAAAAGTTATGGTTGAAAATGGGGTGTAGCCAATTTTAGCAGAAATCCTATAAGGAATTAGTTTATCAATTCTTTATCCTCATTGAATGGAAAACCCCAAATCGATGCCTGCTACCGATGGCGTTTGTCCTTGGGATTTGTTGATGGAGATGGTGAAGCATGGTCTGACCAGAAACTGCAATCTGCAGAACTTCACCGGCATGTCTGACCGTGGGGGATAAAGCTGCATCCTTGAAATGAAAACATCTTCACCCCTCCTGCACCCTGTAACAATGGTGGCCTAAATCAAGTGGGGCGTCAGGGACTTGATTACTAAGCGGGTCCTGTTGCACTGTTTAGGCGGAAGTAAGTTTCTGATTAGCCTAATTGGGCATCCAACCCTTAGCCTAAGGACGTGAGGTGGAAACCCTGCTGGCTCCAATGAGTTGAGAATCTCGATAGGGTAAATGACAATGCCTTGGGGGTCAGACGTCAGGTCAATTGATTTGTAGATGTACTCCTCACCCGGAATTCGTCATATGAGCTGGTCATTGATAGCACTGACACCTACGTTTTTAGGGGCCAGGATGGTTCTTTCACTGAGCAAATTGATGTCTGCATAATTACTTTCCAGATTGGGGAACACTGTTTCCAAAGGACCGGAAGGGTTGTTCACGGAGTTGCACAGTTCATAGACTGATATGTTGCCCCTATCATTCCTAGGGACCTTGCCTTCTCCAAGGGCTAAAATTTCTTCAGCAAAAGCTGCAGACATTCTATCACCAAGCAAGTGCGCATACATGTTTGTGATTAGGCTTAAGGTCTTAACCTGGGGCCACAACATGGATGACTTAAGGCATGCGTGCACTTCATCAGCCCTGCTCCCTTTAGGAATGACAGGAAGGATTTGCACACTTCTTTCTGAGTCTTTTCTTCCTCTTCCCACCTCATTCCTAACCTTATCCTCTTTTCTTTCTCCCAGTTCTTCTCTAATAGCTGAAAGTGTTATTGACAGGCTAAGTAACATAATGACATGCAGAATTATTATAAGATCACCTTTCTCTACTTCTTCTTTACTCCTCCATCCCTCTTGTGCCTACTTTACATAACAAAAGTATACCAGTTGGAGAGAGAGAAGCTGGTTATATATTTATATATATCTATATCTATCTATTTATATATATATATACATAGGGAGAGTTTACGAAAAAAACAAAAGACGAAGACAGGTGGTGTACAAAACAAACAGATGTATTAGTATAACGCTCAGGAATAGAAAAAGTCTTTTACATTTCGAGCCTACGCTCTTCCACAGAGAGGAACACAGAAAAAAATGAGGATATATACACATATTATATTTGCATTAGGTTTGGTTATTTTTTGCAGAGTAATTAAATATCACATAAGGAGACTGGATAAAAGCTTGATATTATTTATTCAGCATTACATGTGTTTCATTTCCTAATAGGAATCACAAACTTTTAGATGAAGAGTAAACATGTAAAATATTTCCTATAAGAATTCTCCAGACATACATATGTGTGTGTGTACCCTTGTCCAGATGTGATGTTTGTAAATGACTGTCATACAAATGCAGTTGGTCATTTCCAGTCTTCTGTGTCAAATACGTCTCACCATGGAAAACGTATACTTGCCTGGAAACATGGGGATTGGCAACAGGAAAGGTACCCGGGTGAAAAAATTCTCCATCAATGAAGTCCATGTGATAGACAGAAGCATGAATAACTGAATTTTAAAGGATGATGATTCACCACAGATATGACAGTGATATGGTTTCTCCAGTGTATGAATACGTTTTTGTTTAGTTAGGCAACTACTAAGAAAATGATTTATCATACATGGCACAGTGGTATTCCTTGTCTCCTGTATGGATATATTTCTGAATATCTAAGCAGTAAGTACAAGAGAATGATGTACCACAGATATGGTTTCCTCACGGTATGAATATGTTTGTGTTGAGTTAAGCCACTGTTTTCGGAGAATCATTTGTCACAGATATCACAATGATTTGGTTTCTCCTCTGTATGAACCCTTACTCTTTTACTTGTTTCAGTCATTTGACTGTGGCCATGCTGGAGCACCAGCTTTAATTGAGCAACTCGACCCCGGGACTTATTCTTTGTAAGCCCAATACTTATTCTATCGGTCACTTTTGACGAACTGCTAAGTGACGGGATATAAACACACCAGCATTAGTTGTCAAGCAATGCTAGGGGGGACAAACACAGACACACAAACACACACATACATACATATATACGACAGGCTTCTTCCAGTTTCCGTCTACCAAATCCACTCACAAGGTTTTGGTCGGCCCGAGGCTATAGTAGAAGAGACTTGCCCAAGGTGCCACGCAGTGGGACTGAACCCGGAACCATGTGGTTGGTTAGCAAGCTACTTTTATTCATTAAATTTGCCATGAAGGCAGTACATAGATGTAACTCTGCGGGCTGGACGTAGACATTGATGGTATGAATGATGGTGATGGAACGAAGATGGTGATGGGAGAAGACGAAAGCGCCTGCCGACATCCGCTTCTCCAAGACAATGTTCTTTTTTCAAAAAAATCAAAAAGTCACATAGAGGCAATGAAGCTCTTTCTCAATATGATACAAATTTTCTTTTTTAAAAACATTCAAAAAGTTCAAGTCACCCGGCCGACCAGCGCTTTTGCTTTATCGAGGCAATCATTCTTTGTCGGGCGGCAGTATTCAGGTATAAACTGAAAGGAGCCCTCCGGGAAGGAATTCATGATCCTGCACAGATCGCTATGCCATAGGACCTCTGCAGCCACCTGCGAAGGCCACTCAGGGTCCCCCATGCAGGACCGAAGTCCCTCCCATTGGCCTCTCCCTTCCAATTTACCTATCTCGTTTTCAAGCGTTCCTCCTTTGTGGAAGAGGACCACATATTGATCCTCCGGCAGCACATCCGCCTGAGGAGGCTTGGGAGACGCCGTCTACGTGTCCTGCCGCCGGCATCCAGCAGTTTTGTCTTTTTTTTTTTTCCTTTTTTTCCCTGGGCTGCGGGAGGGTGAGGTTCCTGTGTTGCACACAACGGGTCCTCTTTTTCTCCCGCAGCTCCCGGGTCTTTCGGTGGGTCACCATTGTTGCCCATCTTTCTTTTCTTTTTTGAGGATGTAGCAATTTCCTCGTTCTGTTTCTCTCCCTCCATTGGGGGAGCAGGGAGAGATTCCACCATTAACTGCTCCAGATTCCTACTTTGGTCCCTGGGGCAGTTCTTCTTAATGTGGCCGGTCTCCAGGCACAGGTGACACTTGGGGGGGGTCCCTCAAGCATCACCGGATACTTGGACCCGGCCATCCTCAAGAAATCTGGTAAAACCAGACTTTTGGCTGATTGGGTCCATAGGGTCAAAACAGCTTTCGACCCCTCCCAATCAGCCGCAGGCAACACTTTTACATCCGGCAGCTCGGCGCTGCTACCACCCAGACCCTGGCGGAGAGAGTCCTCTATCCACTCGGGCTCAACTCCGGGTGATAAGCCGCAGATCCAAGCCCTCAATAGTTTTTCTCCCATATAGTTTGGGAGAAACAATATTTCTTTGCCCTAAAGGGGCTGGCTTGCAAAGTCACAAGCTTCTTGTGGGGAGTCAAACAGCAACCACTCCCCGTGAGATAAATTTAACGGCTGGCATGTAGTCCGCCAGCTTGTTTAAAATTGTGGCCTTCAGGAAGACAGCTATGGTGTCGAGCGACTTCGAGTAAGTCCTCAACACCACGGTCTTCCTTTCCAGCTTTTTAAATGTTTTTTGGGAGGTGTTAGGTCCCACACAATAAATTCCTTTGCCATTTCGAAATGGAATCCAATTAAAGTTCAAAAGTGTAAGAAAATAAATAAGATAGAAAGAGGGAGAAGAGAAAACACAACAGAAAAGAAGAATTACACTAAAAATAACAGTTCAAAAGAGTTCTTTTTAAAAATAAACGATAGCTGGAAGAAGAGAGTTCAAATTCAGCAAAGGAATTAATTTTTTTGGCCAAAAAGGTACTCCTGGCCAAACGTCCAAAACAGTCCTTGGTTATCCTTGGTGCTTCTTGGTAAATCCAACACGAAATCAATTAATTTTTGAGGAGGGGTTAAGCCTCCTCAAAAACCACAATTCTCACTGCAAAGTGAGTCTTTACGCTTGACCACAGGCAGGAAAATGTCTGGAGCAAAGTGGAGTCTATTACTCTCCAAAAAAAATAATAAATACAGAGCAATAAACTTCACTAAGCCCCTAAAAAAATACAACAAACGCCTACCTGTAGTCGAGTCTCAAAATTCAATAATTCACGCCGAAAGACGTGACATCAAACAGCAAGAACTCTCCGCCAAAAATTACACGTCCAAACACGTCGAAGGTTAGCAAGCTACTTACCACACAGCCACTCCTGCGCCTTGTGTAAGTAGTTACGTTACTTCTTTGATAGACTAATTTGCCATTGATATCACGGGGAGGTTTTCTCCACTGTATGAATACGCTTGTGTCTAGTTAGGCAACTACTAACAGAGAATGATTTATCACAGATGTCACAGTGATATGGCTTCTCCCCTGTATGAACCCTTGAGTGAGTAGTAAAGTTACCTCTGTGATAGAATGATTCACCACAGACACCACATTGATAGGGTTTCTCCCCTGTATGAATACGTTTGTGTTGAGTTAAGCTACCGTTTTCAGAGAAAGATTTACCACATAAATCACAGTGATATGGTTTCTCTCCTGTATGGATACGTTTATGACGAGTTAAGCTACTGCCAACAGAGAACGATTCACCACAGATATCGCAGGGATAAGGTTTCTCTCCTGTATGGATACGTATATGTCGAGTTAAGTGACTGTCATTAGAGAATGATTTACCACAGATAGTACAGTGATATGGCTTCTCCCCCGTATGAATACGTTTGTGTCGAATGAAGTTACTGCCATCGGCGAATGATTTACCACAGATATCACACTGATAGGGTTTCTTCCCTGTATGAATATGTTTGTGTTGAGTTAAGTGACTGTCAACAGAGAATGATTTACCACAAATATCACACTGATACGGTTTCTTCCCTGTATGAAGCTGTTTGTGAGTAGCTAAGCTACCTCTCCGACTGAATGATTTACCACAGATATCACAGTGGTATGGTTGTTCCCTTATATGAATTTGTTTGTGTTGATTGAATTTACTTTCTTCTAAGAATGACTCTTTGCAGATGTCACAGTCATATGATGATTTTCCTAATTCTTCTGACATCTCTTCAAGAGAAATAAAATCAATTCTTCAAGTTGTACAGATCAACAACTTTTCAATAATATTTCATGTGATTTTTCTGAAAGAATAGAAAAAAATAATATAAGATATCAATTATGTTTAAAAGGCAGATATTCAAAAGTGCAAATTTACGACATTTCTGTTTTCATAAATTGTAGAAGTAATTCTTTATCTGAACTATTAAACTAATCCCATCTCTCTGTCTATATCAGGGTGTAGACACATGTAGTATAATAACATCTCCTGGACATTAAGTCTGTCATAGACACATACCAATATACATGTCAATAATACTAGATATCTGATGTTTTCATCTCAGTCATGTGTCGTAAAAGAGATATCACACCTCCCCTGCCTCTTTCCGTACATTTATAAATACACACATACAGGAAGCTTAATGTCAATATTCTGTTGAATATGAAACATGAATAACAGTCAGCAAATAATCAGTATGGATGACTAACAGCATCAAAATCTTTTGTGGGGAATTTTTGATGTAGGAAAAATTATTGGTTGAGGTGGAGAAGGAAATTGGTGACAATCCTTCTCAATGGGGGCAAATGATGTAGTTTTAACATTAAATTATTCTCGTTTTTTTCTTTAATTTTAAATTCTTACATGTTACAATTAATGTTTCTCTTCCTTTTTACTTTGCAACGAAATATTGTTTATCGTGGTGAGTGAAAAATACAGCGACGCGTAATCAAGGAGGTGTGAGTTCGAATCTCATAGCCGGCCGCCAACACTTTTCTGCAAAATAGGGGTAGCTTATCCTGTTCAGGCTATATTATTAGCAATATCCTGTCTTTGAGAATTTAAAATCACTTCTTTAACTTCCTAAGACATCTCAAAGATTCTAAAGCAAAGTTCGTTTGTTTGTTTACGTTCATAGTAATTTGAATTTAAATATATATGTATTACGAAGAGAGAAAAGGATAACTTAGGTAATTAATTGAAAATAACATAAAAACACAGAGTGCAATTCATATATAATGCCTTAAATCCCAACAACGGACCATTGAATGTGTTTATGTGAAAAAAGATATCGAAAAACATTAGCACGTAAGAGTGAGAAAGAAACTCGGAAGGTATCAGGTGGTCGTGGGGTGCGCGATAAATAACAGCTAAATTGCTCTTCAATCGGTTTTTTCCATTCTTTGTTGGTTTCATAACCGTTTGAATCCTTGCATGTACAGCAGAAATACGCAGAAATTTTCTGAAAATTCCCCCAAAATAAAAATCTCTCTATATATAAACGGCAGTTTGTCTGTCTGACTGTGTGTCTGTCAGGTTGTACCCTCACCCTGACCACGGCTTTCAACCGATTCTGATGAAACTTGACACACACATAGCCCAATGTCATAATTCAAAACTAACGCAGCGAAAATTTTGAAAAGTTCCCCCCAGTTCTGAAAAAAAATCGATAAATTCGACATGGGTCGAGAATCTAAGCTTTTTATATGTAACACATTTTCTACAGACTGTCTAGGGGACGCAACTCGACCTTTTTAACTCTCGGAATACGTGGGGTAAGTATCCCAAAATGTATAAAAATGTACAAAAACGGCAAAAAAGCGGGCAGCAATGTGAGTGACAACAACGAAAAAGTCAAAAGTGACCAAACTGAACAAACGAATGGAAAAGGTTTTTTGGTGCACACGACAAAAGCGGTTTATAATAAACCAAGAGTTTGCAAGTAGCATCCGAGGACCCTTAGGGTACGTCAAAAATTTAAGGTAAAACGTTTGGGGTGGTAGTTATAAAGAAAGTGTAAACAAAAAGATGTATTTGAATAACTTGCGGCTGCAACAGCTATTAGCAGAAGTGGCGGTGTTGGGGGTAAAGTCTCGAATGTAATTTCTTCCTGGTAGAAATTGGTTGGATTGAATTATCGATAGCTGTTTGATAGTTATTTGGGAGTGAAGAGAAGACATTGCAACCTACACATGCGCCTTCGTTCCCTAGAGGGAAATGACTAGATTGGGATTAGTCGTTGCCTACTAGGGGCTCATGCATACCCGGGCAACGCCGCGCTATGCTGCTAGTATGTGATAAGCAGTTACATTGGGTGCTTAAAGAAAGATTCCTTTGAAAAATAGATATTAATCGTAAGTTGTAATGATGGAGAAGAACCTCCGGAAATAAAGACTTCCTAGGTTTTAAATAAAATCCGTTCTATTTCTTCTGTATACAATATTTACTTTTCGTTTCAGTATTTCAAGTGCACACTCGTATTTTTATACATTCCGCATGTCTTACAAATTACATCGTAATTTTCCCGCGGAATTTACATGTGAGGAAGAAAGAGAAAAGTTATCTACACAAGGTATCCATCGGACGTTAACAAATAATATAGGAAATAACGAAAGATGCAATGAAATATCTGAATGTAAAGGAGAAACACAACGAAAGTATTGAAAGAACAGCCTCACCGAAGTTGAAAAAGTGGGTTTCCATCGCAAAAAAATTAGGGAAAGGTAGGTGCGGTCCATGCCCTTTACCTCCGCTATTTCGTCTTTGTTTAGTGAGATTCTTTCTTGTAACTTACTCAACACATCGAAACAAACAGACGTACGTAATATGATACATATACAATAGAAATATACTTACATAGTAATATATATTCAGAGAGAGTCAACGATGAAAATATGAGAATATGTTGAATGAGTGAAAAGTTAGAGTGGACAGTGACAGCTTCAAGAGAATTTTTACGACGAATATTAATATTTAACAGGTCAACATAATAAAAAAAAAATGCTACATCTGTTTCTTTAGACACTGAATTACCAATCATGTGTCTATTTAATTAGATTTTCTCTTAAATATCAGTTGTAAAGTTGAACGGAGCAACAAAATTAGGAAGAATTGACTCTGAACAAGGGGAACTAAGTCTTGTCTTTATACTCTAGCGGTGTCATATGAAATTGTCACCCATAATTATGTCCGTAGTATCGATCTATTGCATTTCAATCTGTTTTAGGGTTAGGGTTGGGAGAAAGGGTATCTTTTTTTCTTCACAAATGTAAATAAACCCAATTTGTTTGTTAAACGAGGGACATATTCATACTGCACAGAATGTTTTTTTTACCTCAATGGACGTCATTGATTGGTTGAAATTTCAGAAATTGAAGAAAAAACAACAAATATTTTACAAACTATAGAATTTTCTCAATTAAGCCAAGAGAAATAGATGTTTTATAAACAGATGCTACCCGTATATGAAGTTTAAAATTTTTTAGTTACCTAGAATTTATATTAAAAAAACTGTTGTTGAAACCGAAAAGATCCTATATGTGTTAAAAAATCTCATCACGCAATCGAATCAATGAGAAAGCCTCTGCCCGGTCGCTCGACATGTTAAAAATAGCAGCCAAAGTATCCCCCTATCTAAATCACATGCCCATTGTACGTAATGTCCTAGATTATCCCTCAAAAGACAGTTTGCTGAAGGCTGGAATGTCTTTGATGATACGTTTGCTGTATCAGGTTTGATTTGAGGCTAAATAACATTATGGTAAATTTCGATATTAACTCCCGCATGATTTTCACTATGAAAATAATCAAAATGTTAGATTTTTTGCGTGGAATCAACTACCCTGACCTCATAATATGCTACAAAACCCTTTTATGGGTCCAAAAGACGGGGTGGGGTGAGGTGGAAGCCATTTTTTTCTTTTGCCTTAGAAAAAAACACATAAGGACAATAGAGAAGAGTTTGATATTATTTAGTCAGCATTACATGTGTTTCATTTCCTAATAGGAATTACAAACATTTACACGTAGAGAAAAAATGTAAAAGATTTCCTTTAAGAAAATCTTTGAACATACATGTGTGTGGACCCTTGTCCAGATATTATGTGATGTTCGTAAAGGGCCATCATGACCGTCATACTTGTGCAGTTGTTCACTTCCAGTCCTCTGTGTCAAATATGTCTCACCAGGAAAAATATTTCCTTGCTTGGAAACATGTGAGGATTGGTCAAGAGAAAGGTACCCAGATGTAGAAAATCTCCATCAATGAATTCCATCTGATCCACAGAATCATGAACAGGAGAATGTTAAATGATGAGGATCATCATCATCGTGGTTCCTCTTCTGTATGAATGCATTTACATTTCAATAATTGATCACTTTCATAGATTGATTTAGCACGAATAGCTTAGGTTACAGTTATATCTTTCATATTAATAGGACTGTGTACAAACAATTCACCATTTTGAAAGAATGATTCAGGTTTAACGTCACAGTGGTATGTTTTCCTTCCTCTGTCAATGCTCTTTTGATTCAATAATGGATGATTTCATGTCAAAGATTTACTATAGATGTCACATTCATATAGTTTTTATCATGTGTAGAGTTACTTATAAGGTCCAAGCTTGACATTCTGGCGGAATATCACTGTGCTATGGATCCTTTGCATAACGAATGCACTTGTGTTTAATTAAGTGATGATTTTGTGAGAATGATTTACTGCAGATATCACAATGATATGGCTTTACTCCAGTATGAATAAGTTTGTGTGCAGTTAAGCTACTTCTTTCAGAGAATGATTTACCGCAGATATCAGTGATACGGTTCCTCACCTGTATGAATACACTTGTGAGAAGCTAAGTTACTACCATCAGAGAATGATTTACCACAGATATCACAATGATATGGTTTTACACCTGTATGAATTAGTTTGTGTGTAGTTAAGCTGATGCCCTCGTAGAATGATTTACCACAGATATCACAGTGGTATGGTTTCTCCCCAGTATGAATACGTTTGTGTCTAGTTAAGTTACTGCCATCAGAGAACAGTTTACCGCAAATATCACAATGATATGGTTTCTCCCCTGTATGAATGAGTTTGTGTGTAGTTAAGCTACTGCCAACAGAAAATGATTTACCACAGATATCACACTGATAAGGTTTCTCCCTTGTATGAATTAGTTTGTGTGTAGTTTAGCTACTGATTTCAGAGAAAGATATCACAATGATATGGCTTCTCTCCTGTATGAATACATTTGTGTGCAGTTAAGTTACTGCCAGCAGAGAATGAGTTACCACAGATCTCACAGCGATATGGTTCCTCACCTATATGAATGCGTTTGTGTCTAGTTAAATTACTGCCCTGAGGGAATGATTTACCACAGATATCACAGGGATAATGTCTTTCTCTTGTATGGATACGTTTGTGTTTAGTTAATCTACTGCCAACAGAGAATGATTTACCACAGATGTCACAGTCATATGATGATTTTCCTGCTTTTTCTGACATCTTTTCAAGAAAAATAAAATCAATCCTTCAAGTTTTATACATCAACAACTTTTCAAAAATATTTCTCCTCTCCTCAAAATATACGGATATTTTTCTTCTTTGCGTTTTTATAGTTTATTCCAAACAAATATCACTACTCTTATATTTCTTCTAAATGTTATCAATGCCAATATTTAAAAATGTTGCAAATACTCTTTGTAAATTCATCAAAGTATATTTAAAAACTATTGTATGTCTGAAAAATTTCTCATGGGAAATATATGTTACATGTTTTCTACACATCTAAAAGTTTTTGATTCCTATTAGGAAATGAAACACATGTAATGCTGAATAAATAATATCAAACTTTTCTCCAGTCTCCTTATGTGATTTTCTAATTACCTTGCAAAGAATATTATCCAAACCTCCCACAAAAATAATGTACGTGTATATATGTAATCACAAGCTTCTTTGTTCAACTGGTGTATTTATGTTAGTTTGAGTCGTGGGGTGAGAGGGAGGGAAAAGTAAAGGAAGGTGGTCTTATATTAATTCTGCTTGTCATTACGTTACTTAGGTCGTCAGTAACACTTTCATATGATTGGAGAGAAAGGATAAGGCCATGAGTGGGACGGGAAGAGAGAGAAGCGTGCATGACGTGATAGGGGGACATATTTAGTTGAAGGTTGAGATATAGAGGAGAGTTAGGAATATAATTTTAGAAGGTGGGTGATGTTCTGATGGAGAGATTAAAGATAGGTAGAGAGAGAGAAAGATGATGGTGGTGAATACAAAGTGAAAAGTAATGTTTTTTTTTTACTTGAACAAAGTTTTGTTTACAACACCTACAAATTGAAATGTGTATTGGCTCTCTGACCCATCACCTTGGCTTACAAGTTACCACTGATGTGGTTTTCAGAGTAAGCCATGTTACATTAAATTCCGACCCCTATATTTTACATATAAGGTAATTTTTTTAGTATACACTTCTCGTGTTTTAGATAAGAAATTGTGCCCATGTAAATTTTAAAATGTAATTTTTTTACTGTTAATGAGAAAACTGGAAAAATATGAGCGAATATTTATTTTATGAGTGCTGTGTCTATAAAATTGTGCATAAAGTGTATTAAGTAATTACCGTATTCCAGTTTCCTTCAGTTTTCAGTGAGTAGCAGATGAGCGACTATCTTTTGATGCAGACACAATACAGGCTACACTTTAGAGTGCTTTGGTTTCAGGAATAACCCAATCCATTGCCTCACTAGACACCGAGACCGTGACTAGTGACCGGGACCTTTTGTTTTTGGATAATGGATAAACAGCTAAAAGATTATATAAATATATATTTATAAAATTAAAGACTTAAATCTGTACAAGATGCAAAGCAAAAAGAAAAGAATTCAATTAAGAATGCATCGGGTGAAAGAATATTGGTTTAAAAAACAAATGACATAAAAATGATTACAATGAAGACTATAAGGAATATGAGGGAGATAGGGTGAATCCTTTCTATTTGACAATGGCTGGGCATTGTCTTGTTGGAAGACTAATGCTTTTCTGTTGGTAATCTCCAGCCGCAGTTCTTTGATATATTTTGGTTCAAATTAGCCAGTTGATGACAGAACACATCAGAATTAATGGTCTGGTTTTATGGGAGAAGGTCATAATAAACAATGCCTTTATGATTCCACCAAACACAAAGCACAGGTGTGTTGCCATGGATATTCATCTTTGGTTGCTTGGGGGATATTTCTGCAAACTCCAGGATCAGTTTTGCACAACATTAAGCATGCAATCCATTTTTCATCTCCAGTCACAAGTCGCTTCCAAAAAAGGGCATGCTTTCTTTCCATTTCAAAAGCATATCCCAAATGGAATACTGGTCCCAGCAATTCTTTTCCAAGAGTTTCAAGCACCCATATATTAAAGCAAAGAGTAAGATAGAAAGAGGGACAGAGAGAAGCATACATGATATGTGATAGGGGGAACATAATATTTACTACATGGTAAAAAAAGTTAGTTGAAGTTGATGATATAGAGAAGTTAGCAATATAATTTTAGCAGAGTGGTGATGTTCTGATGGTGAGATTTAAGAAATTCAAGCAGAAAACTCAACTAGCTTTGAAAAGTTTCCTGAAAGGCACGTCTGAAGATGAAAAGGTAAGCCTTTTATGGATGGTCGAAAAAGGTCTAGACCTATTCGATAGCTGGGACATGTCAGAATCGGATTGCAATAACCCAGACACACTTTTAGAGAAATTTGAAAGTCACATAGAGCCCAAATCGAACCATAGAATTCACAGATACGAATTCCAGGGCCTGAAACAAGACCCACAAGAAACGATTGACAATTTCTTGTCCAGACTAAAGAATGTTGCCGAAAAATGCAAATTCAAAGATAAGAACGAAAGAATTGTTGATCAGTTACTATGGGGGTGTGCTCATAAAGAAGTTCAGAAATCCCTCATAGGTAAGTACGCTCTCCAGTTGATAGAAGCAGTAGACACTGCAAGAGCATTCGAAGCCACTACCAAACAAATGGCCTCACTTACCTTAAAAACAAGCTCACTAGGCAGCAGTATAGATATTGCATCTAGGCACAAGACGAAACGTACCCGCAAACAAAGAACATGCCAGTACTGTGGTACAGAGCATGAGTTCGACAACCGGAAGAAATGTCCTGCATTCGGTACACACTGCAAAGCATATGGAAAACCTAACCACTGGGAAAAAATGCGTAGGTTGGCAAAATCCCAGAAATACAAGCCCCAATTTTCAAAGAGAAGACAAAGAGATATACATGCACAACTACAGGAACAAAACACCTCAGAGGAGGAATTCTTGGCAGTCGGCACAATAAATGTGCATGAGATGGGGAATGACGACCAGAGAAAAAATGAGGCATACACAACAATAAGAGTACAAAAGAAGTCTGGCAAGAAACGAATAAACATTGACTTAAGGCTGAAGATTGACACCAGAGCCCAGAGTGATATCTTGCCTGTCAACCTCTACAAAAAGATGTTCCCAGAACACATGACACAAGAGGATAAAATCAAAGAAGGAATCCTCACACCAAGTGATGTAATCCTCACTGCGTACGGAGGTACCAGGATTCCACAACTGGGCAAAACAACAATCACAGGGACACACGAAGGAAAAACAATCAAGTGTTCTTTTTATGTCACAACAACAGAAGGTCAAGCAATTCTTGGACTCAATACCTGCAAAAAGCTAAATATTGTGTCAATCAATGGTGAAGTGAAGGCAACTCCGAGCAGGATTGACAGAGATATGCCTATCAAAGACCGACCACCATTAACAAACAAAGAGGAACTGATAAGCATGTACCCTGAATGCTTTGACGATACAGTCGGGTGCTTTGTGAAATGTCGATACCATATAACAGTCGACCCCAATATCAAACCAATTGTTCACCCACCTCGCCGCGTCCCTCTAGAACTAAAAGAGAAGCTGAAGACAGAGTTGGACAGAATGGAAAAAAAAGAAATAATCACCAAAGTGACACGACCAACAGACTGGGTGAATTCAATTGTAATCAAGGAAAAACCCAATGGTACCCTACGGATATGCCTCGACCCAAGGGACCTGAACAAGGCATTAAAAAGAGAGTACCATCCAATTCCAACCCTTGAAGAAATCACACCATCATTGGCTGGGTCCAGATTATTCCGCAAACTGGATGCCAGTAATGGGTACTGGAATGTAAAGATAGACAAAGAGTCATCCATGCTCACTACCTTCAACACACCATTTGGCAGATATCGATTCAACCGACTCCCATTTGGATTGAAGGTGAGCCAAGATGTTTTCCAGCGCCGAATAGATGAGACCTACCAAGGCTGCAAGGGAGCAATTGGAATAGCAGATGACATCCAAGTGCATGGCAAGGATGAGACCACACATGACTTCAATTTACATGAAGCTATGGAGAAAACCCGACAAGCAGGCATCAAACTCAATGCGGACAAGTGTGTGATAAAAGAAAAGGAGTGCAAATTCTTTGGAATTATATACTCTGCAGAGGGAGTGAAACCAGACCCTGCTAAAGTGGAAGCCATCAGAGACATCAAAGAACCCAAGGATAAGAAGGAACTCAGGAGCTTCCTGAGACTCATCCACTACATGGAGCCTTCATACCCAAGCTGGCCGATCACACTGCAAATCTCCGAGAACTAAACAAAGATGACGTAGAGTTTGATTGGTGTGCTTCACACACACAGGATTTCAAAGCAATCAAAAAGCTCATCAGTAAGGAGACAACTCTGCAATACTATGACAGACGCAAACCAGTAACAATCCAAGTCGATGCTTCTATGAGAGGAGTTGGTGCAGCACTGATACAGGAAGGTAAACCCATTGCATATGCCTCGAAAGCTCTCTCACCCACAGAGACAAGGTACGCACATATTGAAAGGGAACTCCTGGCAGTAGTATATGGATGTGAAAAGTTCCATACATACCTGTATGGCAGACATTTCAATATTGAAACAGACCATCGCCCGCTAGAACAAATACATAGAAAAAAAACCTCATGAAAGCACCAGCCAGACTGCAAAGATTACTGTTAAGGCTTCAAACATACGACTATGATATCAGGTACAAGCCAGGACAAGACCTGATATTGGCGGATGTTCTTTCCAGACTATCCTCACATGATAAACAGGAGATGGAAGGACAAAGCATAAAGGTCCACCACATTGTAAATGTAACGACTACAAAGCTAGCAGAAATCAAAGATGAAGAACACCAGCTCCTTACTCAGATGGTGATTCAGGGGTGGCCAGAAAAGACATCAGGTGCAGCCCCTCGTTTGTGAATATTAGGCCATCCATGATGATATATCAGTGGAGAATGGAATCCTGATGGCTTGATCCCGAATAATCATACCCAAGTCAATGCAAAAAGAGATTCTTGACAAGATCCACCAAGGGCATCTAGGAATGGAGAAATGCAAGCTCCAAGCCAAGTCAGCAGTATATGGGGTAGGCATGTACAAAGACATAGAAAAGAGAGTTTCTACATGCCACATCTGTCAAAAGTACAGAAATTCACAACAAAAGAAGGAAATGATATCTAGTGACATCCCATGAAAGCCATGGCAAACTATTGGAGTAGATCTGTTCACAGAGGGCCAAGAATGGTATTTGATAATGGCCTGCTACTACTCCAAATTTCCATTTGTGAGAAGAGTGAAAGACCTGAGAGCCAAAACAATCACTACAGTGGCTCGAGGACTTCTAGCAGAGCAAGGAATACCAGAGCAGATCATATGTGACAATGGAACCCAGTTCACATCACAAGAATTCAAAAAGCTAGCCGATGAGTATGGGTTCAATATTACAACCTCATCTCCACTCTACCCTCAAAGGTCATGGGTTTATAGAAAGACAGGTGCAGACAGTGAAGAGAACACTAGTGAAATGCCGAGAGACTAAGGAAGACCCACACCTGGCACTTCTGTCCCTACGAGCGACACCACTGAGAGCTGACATGAAATCCCCAGCAGAATTGCTGAATGGCAGGAAGTACAAAACTACCCTGCCAACTAAGATCCAACCTCCTATTGACCAGGAAGAGACAAGGGCAAAGTTAGCAGCCACTCGAGAACAATCACAGAAATATTACAACAGACATTCACAATACTTACCTGAGATACTTGGAGGACAACATGTGCATACTGAAGATCCCATAACTAAAACATGGATTCCAGCACAGGTTGTCAGTAGAGCTGAAACCCCAAGATCGTATATAATAGTAACGGAATCTGGTGGGCAGCTGAGACGCAACAGGGCCCACATCCGCCCAACACCAAAGCTGTTGAGGACGTGTACAACACCTGCTGCATCAGTGACAACACCCACAGAATCATCATCCCAGTGGGCACCAACCACCCATCATCGGCAGCCCAACACCACACCTCAGACACCGGTGCGAAGCACAAGATCCACCAGAGGGAGAAAGAACATCCTGCCACCAGTTCGTTACCATTAAAGAAAAAAATATACATGAACTTTCAGAAAACTGCTATGATTAATTTAATTATTCTCAATTTGGTTTTCATTGCGTGAATGCAATTGTGGACGACACAAGAGATATATAGGTGTCGCGGCGCTGTAAGTAGCGCAGTTCGTGTAACATGGAAAAGTAAATAAACACGTAAAAGAATAACTACGCTTCGTATTGAGTTGTCTATCCCATAAGAACGAAATAACACATAACAATCACTATTATTGTTATCAGCATCAACCCTACCAGATCTTTTCTGTTTTGCGGCCACGTGTGGAAATGTTCGAGTGTAGTGAAAATTTCAGTAATTGAGGTATCCCTATAATTTTCCATGCGAATTCCATCAGTTAATTTGCTTCTTCCACAAAAAAGTTTTTTAAAGTTTAATCATTCTTACCCATTTAGAAAACAATATTTGGAAGCTGTCATTTTGTTCATGTAAAGAAAGGGGGGTGAAATATCAAATTATTGTGATTTTGTACTTTTTACACAGAAATTCATACGATTCTGCAAATACGTGATATAAAAAACTTTGTTCAATTAAAAGGCCAATTACTTTTAACTATGCACTGTCCATCACCATTTCCTCCACCACAACCATCATCATCTCTCTCTTTCTGTGTGCCTCAAATCTCACCATCAGAACATCACCACTCTGCTAAAATTATATTGCTAACTTCTCTATATCATCAACTTCAACTAACTTTTTTACCATGTAGTAAATATTATGTTCCCCTCTATCACATATCATGTACGCTTCTCTCTGTCCCTCTTTCTATCTTACTCTTTGCTTTAATATATGGGTGCTTGAAACTCTTGGAAAAGAATTGCTGGGACCAGTATTCCGTTTGGGATATGCTTTTGAAATGGAAAGAAAGCATGCCCTTTAGTGAGGCAATGGATTGGTTTATTTCCGAAACCAAAACACTCTAAAGTGGAGCCTGTATTGTGTCTGCATCAAAAGATAGTCGCTCATCTGCTATTCACTGAAAACTGAAGGAAACTGGAATACGGTAATTACTTAATACACTTTGTGCACAATTTTATAGACACAGCAATCATAAAATAAATATTCGCTCATATTTTTCCAGTTTTCTCATTAACAGTAAAAAAATTACATTTTAAAATTTACATGGGCACAATTTCTTATCTAAAACACGAGAAGTGTATACTAAAAAAATTACCTTATATGTAAAATATAGGGGTCAGAATTTAATGTAACATGGCTTACTCTGAAAACCACATCAGTGGTAACTTGTAAGCCAAGGTGATGGGTCAGAGAGCCAATACACATTTCAATTTGTAGGTGTTGTAAACAAAACTTTGTTCAAGTAAAAAAAAAACATTACTTTTCACTTTGTATTCACCACCATCATCTTTCTCTCTCTCTACCTATCTTTAATCTCTCCATCAGAACTTCACCCACCTTCTAAAATTATATTTCTAACTCTCCTCTATATCACAACCTGCAAACTAAATATGTCCCCCTATCATGTCATGCACGCTTCTCTCTCTTCCCGTCCCACTCATGGCCTTATCCTTTCCCACTCCCGCTTTCTCTCCAATCACATGAAAGTGTTACTGATGACCTAAGTAACGTAATGACAAGCAGAATTATTATAAGACTACCTTCCTTTACTTTTCCCTCCCTCTCACCCCACTACTCAAACTAACATAAATACACCAGTTGAACAAAGAAGCTTGTGATTACATATATACACGTACATTATTTTTGTGGGAGGTTTGGATAATATTTTTTGCAAGGTAATTAGAAAATCACATCAGGAGACTGGAGAAAAGTTTGATATTATTTATTCAGCATTACATGTGTTTCATTTCCTAATAGGAATCAAAAACTTTTAGATGTGTAGAAAACATGTAACATATATTTCCCATGAGAAATTCTTCAGACATACAATAGTTTATGTGAGTGTGTATGTGTATGTACCCGTGTCCAGATATTATGTGATGTTCGTAAAGGGCCATCATACTTATGCAGTTGTTCACTTCCAGTCCTCTGCGTCAAATATGTTTCACCAGGGAAAATATTTCCTTGCTTGGAAACAGGTGAGGATTGGTCACAACAAAGGTACCCAGATGTAGAAAATCTGCATCAATGAATTCCATCTGATCCACAGAAGCATGAATAGGAGAATGTTAAATGATGAGGATCATCATCATCGTGGTCCCCCTTCTGTATGAATGCATTTACATTTCAATAATTGATCACTTTCATAGATTGATTTAGCACAAATAACTTAGGTTACAGTTGTATCTTTCATATTAATAGGACTGTGTATAAACAATTCACCATTTTGAAAGAATGATTCAGGTTTAACATCACAGTCATATGTTTTCCTTCCTCTGTCAATGCTCCTTTGATTCAATAATGGATGATTTCATGTCAAAGATTTACCATAGATGTTAAATTCATATAGTTTCTATATTCTGTGGATGTCTTTATAAGATACGTCCTTTGTCCTTCTGAGGAAATGTTGTACAACAAATATCACTGTGTTATGGACCCACTTCATAAGGAAAGACTTCTGTTTAAATCAGAAATGATTTTGTGGAAATGATTTGCCACAGATATCACTGTGAATTGATTTTTCTTGAGTGTGAATGCATTTGTGTATAGTTAAGTGACTGTTTCCAGAGAATGTCTTACCATAGATATCACAGGGGTATGGTTTCTACCCTGTATGAATACGCCTGTGTTTAGTTAAGCTGCTACTTTCAGAGAATGATCTTCCACAGATATCACAGGTATATGGTTTCTCCCCTGTATGAATACGCTTGTGTTTAGTTAAGTTACTGCCAACAGAGAATGATTTACCACAGATATCACAGTGATATGGTTTCTCTCTTGTATGAATACGTTTGTGCTTAGTTAAGCTACCGCTTTGAGAGAATGATTTACCACAGATATCACAGTAATATGGTTTCTCCCCTGTATGAATACGTTTGTGTCGAGTTAAGCGGCTGCTTTCAGAGAATGTTTTACCACAGATATCACAGTGATATGGTTTCTCCCCTGTATGGATATGTGTGTGTTGAGTTAAGTTACTGCCAACAGAGAATGATTTACCACAGATATCACAGGAATATGGTTTCTCCCCTGTATGAATACGTTTGTGATGAGTTAAGCTACTGCCAACAGAGAATGATTTACCACAGATATCACAGGAATATGGTTTCTCCCCTGTATGGATATGTGTGTGTTGAGTTAAGTTACTGCCAACAGAGAATGATTTACCACAGATATCACAGTGATATGGTTTCTCTCCTGTATGAATACGTTTGTGCTGAGTTAAGCTACTGCCAACAGAGAATGATTTACCACAGATATCACAGGAATATGGTTTCTCCCCTGTATGAATACGTTTGTGTTGATTTAAGCGGCTGCTTTCAGAGAATGTTTTACCACAGATATCACAGTGATATGGTTTCTCCTCTGTATGGATACGTGTGTGTTGAGTTAAGTTACTGCCAACAGAGAATGATTTACCACAGATATCACAGTGATATGGTTTCTCTCCTGTATGAATACGTTTGTGCTTAGTTAAGCTACCGCTTTGAGAGAATGACTGACCACAGATATCACAGTGATATGGTTTCTCCCCTGTATGAATACGTTTGTGTTGAGTTAAGCTATTCCTGTCCGACAATGATTTACCGCAGATATCACAGTGATATTGTTGTTCCCCTGCATGAATTTGTTTGTGTTGATTGAATTTACTTTCTTCTAAGAATGACTCTTTGCAGATGTCACAGTCATATGATGATTCTCTTAATTCTTCAGACATCTCTTCAAGAAAAATAATACTGAACCTTCAAGTTGTACAGATCAACAACTTTTCAAAAATATTTCTCCTCTCACCAAAATATGGATATTTTGCTTCTTCTTGCTTTTATAGTTTTTTCCAAACAAATATCACTTCTCTTATATTTCTTCTAAATGTGATCAATGCCAATATTGAAAAATGCTGCAAATACTCTTTGGAAATCTATCAACGTATATTTAAAAGAGAAAATTATATCTGGCACATTTCGGACACAGAAGTAAAGAAATGCTTTCTCTCTCAGAGGAAATATTTTACTGTAACTCAGCAATGTTTTATAGAAGCAGGATTATATGTTTGTAGAATATCTTTGCAGAGTCTTTCAAACATGATACATATTGATGATCCTTTAAAAGTAAAAAATACTTTTTAGCCAATTTCATGTGATTTTCTGAAAGAATAGAAAAAATAATGCAAGACATCAAGTATGTTTAAAAGTGCAAATTTACAACATTTCTGTTTTCATAACTTATAGAAGCAATCCTTTATCTGAACTACTAAACTTATCCCATCTCTCTATTTTCAAGAAGTTTATATCAGGGAGTAGACACATGTATTATAATAACATCTCCTGGACATTAAGTCTGTCCTAGACACACATACACAGACCAATATACATGTCAATGGCACTAGATATCGGATGTTTTCATCTGAAGGGGGTTTTCTCCTGTGTCTGAGTATGCTTGGGTCTAGTTAGGCAAATACTAACAGAGAATGATTCACCAATGATGTCACAGTGATATGGCTTCTCCCCTCCATGAACTCTTGTGTGAGTAGTTAAGTTACCTCTTTGATAGAATGACTTACCACAGATATTACAGTGATCAGGTTTCTCCTCTAAATTAACACGTTTGTGTTGCGTTAAGCTGATGCAACTGTAGCAGATTCCAAACTACCTTTCATTTGCACTCTTTCATGTGGTGAAGCTAAATTGCCCTTATATCAAACACTTTCTCCTATGAAAAGGTAAAATTGTTTTTCTTAACCGAAAGGGTTTCTCCCCTGTTTTTTGAGTGCCAGAATCAGTCTGGAGAAAAGAAGGGCCAAAATCGGTCTAGAGTGTGATTGTGGAGGGGAGTTTGTTGAAAAGAGGGAACAAACTCAAAGGTAATCCATGCTGTATGCAGTCACTTTGCATGCTAGAAATAGCAGGGATTTATTATGTTCTTTTTTAACGACATAATGACTCAATTAAGATAATGCTTCCTCTTAATTCGGTTTTGTATTTCGTAAGTATAAAAATGTGAAACCACACTTAAAACCATTCTCAGTGACATTTCGATTATTATTATTATAATGTCTATATATTTTAATGGACATAAAATTGTTTATAATGCTTCAAGCATGGAAAATTAAATTATTAGTGACTGATTTGAGTAAACTAAATTTCACAAGGCGATAGTTTTTAAACAATGGAGATCAGCCTTCATTTTATACGACGTGTCGATATTTTTTTAATATCTTCACTACTAATTTTTGAGTAAAAGATTATATAAACGGATTTTTATATTTATTTTTGGTCAAATTAGGTACTTTCTAGTGTTTCAATTCAAAGCCCTTTCATTTCGTCTGTAACGATATTGCCTTTTCGTTTCAGTAATTCAAGTGCACAATCGTACTTTTATACATTCCCCATCTTTTCTTACAAATTACATCGTAATTATTAAAAGAACAGCCTTACTTTCATATAATTTCTTCTTTGTTTGGTTAGATTCTTTCTTTTGACTTATTCAACATATGGAAACAAACAGATGTACGTAATATGATACTTAATACAATAGAAATGTCTTTATAATACTTACATAGTAATTGATATAAAGAGAGAGTCAACGAGTCAGAGCGGATACTGACAGCTTCAAGAGAATTTCTTCCTTTTTCCAACGAACGTTACTTTATATTTTTCAGCTCCACATAATCATAAATGTAGTATTTGTTTCTTTAGACAGTTAATTACCAATCATTTGTATATATTTGATTGGGTTTTCTCTTAAATATCAGTCGTAAAGTGGAATTTATCAAACAATCAAGGTGCGTGAGAAACAGGAAGAAGAAATAAAGAAAATTAGGAAGAATTGTCAAGGGGAACTAACTCTATTCTTTAAATACTTTCGGCTCTACTTTATATTTTATATATTTTTATTTTATTTAGTTTCAGCTCACAAGCTGTGGCCATGCTGGGGCACCGCCTTTTATACATATTTCATATTTTTTGAAAGCGTTTCTTTGAAAATTCTTCCTCATAAATCACAATTATTATCGGTACCACTTACACAAAGATGGCACCGACATTTTATGCACAATTTTATACACTCAGCTCTCATAAAATAAATATTCACTCTTATTTTTCCATTTTGACCATAAACAGATAAAATTACATTTTGAAATTGAAATGGTCAAATTTTTCTTCTAGAAAACAAAAATAGTATAGTAAAATATAGGAGTCACAATTTCATGTGAGTAAAAAATGTATCATTGGTAACTTATAAGCCAAGGTGATGGGTCAGAGCCAATACACATTTCAATTTGTAGGTGATACAAAAATTTATTGCAATGAAAAGACAAAACCGTTTTCACTATGCACTCACCACCATATCTGTCTGTGTGTATTATTTTTGTGGGAGGTTTGGATATTTTTTGCAGAGTAATAACATAACACATAAGGACAATAGAGAAAAGTTTGATATTATTTATTCAGCGTTACATGTGTTTCATTTCCTAATAGGAATCACAAACTTTTACATGTAGAGAAAACATGTAAGATATTTCCTATAAGAAATTCTTCAGACATACATATGTGTGTGTGTGTATGTACCCTTGTCCAGATATTATGTGATGTTCGTAAAGGGCCATCATACTTGTGCAGTTGTTCACTTCTAGCCTTCTGCATAAAATATGTCTCACCAGAGAAAATACTTCCTTGCTTGGAAACACATGAGGATTGGTCACAAGAAAGGGACCCAGATGTAGAAAATCTCCATCAATGAATTCCATCTGATCCACAGAAGCATGAATAGGAGAATGTTAAATGATGAGGATCATCATCATCGTAGTTCCTCTTCTGTATGAATGCATTTACATTTCAATAATTGATCATTTTCATAGATTGATTCAGCACAAATATCTTCAGGTATGATTATATCTTTCATATTAATAGGACTGTGTACAAACAATTCACCATTTTGAAAGAATGATTCAGGTTTAACATCACAGTGATATGTTTTCCTTCCTCTGTCAATGCTCTTTTCATTCAATAATGGATAATCTCAAATTCTCGTACGTAAAAATTTCTGAAAATTCCCCCAAATAAAAATATGTGACGAGGGATTATATTAGGTGCTTAAAGCAACACTCCACAAACACAAAAATTAAATAAATTAGAAAAATATATTAATTCTAACTTTTAATGATGTAGAAGAACCACAAGAAATAAAGACTTCCTACGTTTCAAATAAAATCCGTTCCATTTCCTCTCGATACGATTTGTTGATAGTATTTGTTTGTTTAGACAGTTAATTACCAATCATTTGTATATATTTGATTGGGTTTTCTCTTAAATATCAGTCGTAAAGTGGAACTGATCAAACAATCAAGGTGCGTGAGAAACAAGAACAAGAAATACACTTAATGAGGAAGAGTTTTGACAATTATTTCTTTATTATGATTATACAATCATTACATAGAAGGACAAATACAGGACATACATGCAAAAAACAGTTAAGAGGTTCGATTAAAAATTTTCCATAACATTTGGATTATTCATTATAAAAATTCGTCTATAAATTGTCCTTTACATATATATATATATATATATATATATATATATATATATATATATATATATATATATTATAAAATGAGATAGGGGTTGAAAATTCAACCCACCATGGGATAATATATATCCAATATACTGCTAGATAGGTACCCAACAAGACTAACTGTATTAGTCTTTATTGATTTAAGTATGTTTCTCCATTCTCTAATTTTGTAGTATATATATATATATACACACATACATATACTCTTTTATTCTTTTACTTCTTTCAGTCATTTGACTGCGGTCATGCTGGAGTACCGCCTTTAGTCGAGCAAATCGACCCCGGGACTTATTCTTTGTAAGCCCAGTACTTATTCTATCGGTCTATTTTGCCGAACCGCTAATTGACGGGGACGTAAACACACCAGTATCGGTTGTCAAGCAATGCTAAGGGGACAAACACACACACACATACATATATACGACAGGCTTCTTTCAGTTTCTGTCTACCAAATCCACTCACAAGACATTGGTCGGCCCAGGGCTATAGCAGAAGACACTTGCCGAAGATGCCACGCAGTGGGACTGAACCCGGAACCATATATATATATATATTCAAAAGTTTTCATAAATTGTATAAGTAATTCTTTATCTGAACTATTAAATTTATCCCACCTCTCTATTTTGAAGAGGTTTATATCACAGACATATCTATCGTAATAACACCTCCTGGACATTGCGTCTGTCCTAGACACACACCAATATACACGTCAATGACCCTAGATATCTGATGGTTTCACCTCAGTCACGTGTCGTATTAACACAGCTTTGTTTGGTAACAGAGACATCACTCCTCCTCTGCCTCCTTCGTACATTCGTAAATACACAAATACATAGATACGGGCAGCTTAATGTCAATATTTTGTTAAGCATGAAACATGGAGAAAAGTTAGTAAAGTATCAACATTCTTTTCTACTCTAAGGCACAAAGCTCGAAGTTTTTGAGGAAGGGCTAGTCAATTAGATTGATCCCAGTACACAACTCGTACTTAACTTATCGACCCCGAAAGGATGAAGGGCAAAATCGACCTTGGCGGAATTTGAACTGAGAACGTAAAGACAGACAAAATACTGCTAAGCACTTCATATATATATTTATACTAGGTGAAGGTGACCCGCTCTACGCGCGGGTAAGAGTGTGGTTGTTACTTTTTGTTGCTTCCTTTCAGCACGTAAAAAGCACCATCCGAACGTGGCCGATTGCAGCGTCGCCTCGACTGGCTTCTGTGCCGGTGGCACGTAAAAAGCACCAACCGATCGTTGCCGCTACGAGACCCCCTGGCACCTGTGCCGGCGGCACGAAAAAAGCACCTACTACACTCACAGAGTGGTTGGCGTTAGGAAGGTCATCCACCTGTAGAAACACTGCCAGATCAAACTGGATCCTGGTGCAGCCTCCTGGCTTCCCAGACCCCGGTCACACTGTCCAACCCGTGCTAGCACGGAAAACGGACGTTTAATGATGATTATGATGATAATTCTCCCTCTTTGATTCTCTCTCACTTTCCCAGTCTCTTACTTTTCTTTTCTCTCGCTTTCTCTTACTCTCTATCTTTATCTCTCTCCCATTTATAAACAACAAAAGATCTTGAGTAAGTTGAGAAATAAAATATTTAGAAAGAAATAAATATCAGGCAGTGGCAACGGAAAGGTCTGCTTCAAGGCAGACAGCAAAACACTAACATTTAAAAGGGACAGACAAACTTGCGAGCTGAATAAAAATAATAAAATATTGGAAACCAAAGTTTGAAGGGATAGAATCTGAGGATAGTAGAGTCACCATGGCTGGCATTTCTTAACGACGGACAGCAACGTATTGACACTTTAACGGCTGGCGTAAAATTTTGAATTTGATGTAAAAGAAAATTCGTAAACACCAAGTATTGAAGTGATTCTTTCTCACGACAGTAGACTCACCATGGCAAGCATTCAAAACTTCTTCAGCATGGACGGCAACACATTGACGATTAAAAGGCTGGCGCAAATTTTTTACCTTGATGTAACAGAGAATTCCTTAACACTCGCTCATTTAAATTTTAATCCCCTTCCAGCCCCATTTAGACCCCTTTTCACATTTTGGTTAATTATAACCCGATTTCATTCGGGTCTACTGGGGCCACGTTTTATAAGATGAGGAATTTTGTCCTAGAGGTCACGCCTTTCATTTGAGGAAAAAAATAGTTGTCATGCAAACTTGCCAGCACTTTAAACATAGGTGTGCATATTTTAAACCGTTTCTAGCACGCATAAAAATTTCGGCCCATATTTAGGCAATTTGGATTTTGAAGTATTTAAAACAAGGTAAAAAAAGAAACGAATTCACCTCCTTTGTTTGCAAATTTTGGGGCGCTGTGGAACCCCACCAAAAACTATTGAGGCACGGCAGCAAGGTTATAGCGTTATAACGGGTGGTGCGCTGGAATAAACCAAGCACCCTCATGAGGTTCACCAGTTAAAACTAGGAATTAAAAAAGAAAAACAGTGGAAAGTTTTGGAATTAGGATGGAGGGAGTTGGTTAGAAATTTTTCTTTTATTCTTTCTTTTGCATAATCGTATTAATTCCATTACGCAGAAGACAAACGAAAAAATTTGTAAAAATTAGAAAAAAAAGTTAGAAGGCGGGTTTGCACGTACTTACGTCATAACTCCGCCACGTTTTAATGTATTGACGACTAGTTTTTAATTAAAAGATTATATAAACGGATTTTTATAGTTGGTCAAATTGGGTACTTGGTACTTGTCTATTGTCGTGGTCCCGGTTTCTCACACGCGAATTCGCGCGCGCGCACCAGATATAGGTAATCGATACTCGAGATCCTACGAGGTGACTTGCGCATGCGCAGTGCAGAATTCGCGCATGCGCGTTAAACCCCCCCCCCAAAAAAAAGGTGTTGGATTTCACTAAAAATATATGTGTGTGTGTGTGTGTATATATAACATTTTCAATTTTACACAAAAAAATTACATAGTCGCTTTCCTCGCGGATTTACAGATAAATGAATTAATTACTATTTTACAGAATAAAATTAATGAATTAATTATATAAATTAAATAATTCTTGAAAATTAATTAATATTAATAATATTTTTTGAACAAAGTAAATAATTTATAAAACTTGGTTAATAATTTTTTTTACACAAACGCGAACGTATATAATTTGTGAAACTTTTTTTTTTTTACAGACGTATATAATTTGGTAAACTTAATGAATTAATTTCTTCTCATCATCATCATCGTTTAACGTCCGTTCTCCATGCCAGCATGGGTTGGACGGTTCGACCGGGGATCTGGGAAGCCAGAAGGCTGCACCAGACTCCAGTCTTATCTGGCAATGTTTCTACAGCTGGATGCCCTTCCTAACGCCAACCACTCCGAGAGTGTAGTGGGTGCTTTTTACATGCCACCCGCACAGGTGCCAGGAGAGGCTGGCAACGGCCACGGTCGGATTGGTGCCAGTCGAGGCGGCTCTGGCATCGGCCACGATTCGGATAGTGCTTTTTACGTACCACCAGTCCAGGGGTCCTGGCATTTGCCGGGTGCCACACTTGCCCCAACATGTCTTCGCAAGCAAAGGGGGTTGGCGTGGGTGCCTGTCGTGGGATGAGGTTCGATATCAACTTCGCTTGCCTCAACAGGTCTTTGTGTATAAATGTATAAATTTTTCGCACTAAATTCTTTCCGTAGAATTTATCAAAAAACGCGCAAAATTATTCCGTAGAATTTATCAAATTAAAAAACGCAAAATTAATATATTTTTTGAAATTGCAAATTATTTAGAATATAAAACAAATGAAGTTAAATTTTAAAAATAAATGTCATATACTTATACTCTGTAAGGTGCTGTGTTCACACTTCAATTTACTATTTTCTAGAAATGTTGCTTTTCTAATTGAAACAATTTTTCTCAATCTCCATTTAAAAGTCCATAATGCCTCTTGAGACATATCAAAATGAACAACTTTGAATTACGCGGCGGCGGTGGTGGTGGTGGTGTGAGGTTCTAATTTTTTTTCTGATCTCTCTTTGCCGTATGAATATGTCCCTCGTTTAAGAAACAGATTGGGTTTATTTACATTTCTGAAGAAAAAAGATACCCTTCCCACCACTCCTAACCCTAAAACACATTGAAATACAATAGATCGATACTAGGGTCATAATTATGGGTGACAATTTAATATGACACCACTAGAAAAAACTGCCGTTCAAACCGAAAAGATCCAATATTTGTTCTTACAAGCTTCATGTGTGCATGTGAAATCTTGTTTTCTTCTTTTACATATTTTACCTACACATATGAACAATGGCCCAGCAACAAAATTTGCTAAGGGAGTGCAAACCCAGGTCCTAATTTTTTTAATGAAAAATGTGGATTTCTCCAATGTTATCACATGTCATACACAACACTGCATTTGCCATTACCCTCCTCCCACAGACACCACATGGATCCACCTTACTCACCAACACTTCTCCTTTCACCCCACTCACTATCACCTTCGTTTTCCCAAGGTTTACCTTCAAACCCTTGCTTTTAAATGCCTCCTTCCATTTCCAAAACTTCTCTCTCATCAGAATAAGGTCATCTGCATACAGTATCTCCATTTACGGTCCCTTTCTTGCACTCTCCTTCTCCACATCAACCACTATTGCAAACAACAATGGTGACAACACAGATCCCTGATGCACACCAACTTTAACCACAAACAAGCTGGTTACTATATATATACATATATATATACTGTAAATCCTCGAGTATAGTCCGCCCTTGAGTATAACACCTAAACCTAAACCTTGTGTATAATACACACCCCTTCTCTAACTTGAGTCATGCGTCATTAAGCCAGCAGCACCTAGTCAAACAAACACTTCCACGCATGCGTAATACAATAATGGTGATGTTTTTAACTGTTATATAGGAATGTAAATATGTTTGCAAATTGTTTTTGTTACATGTTATTCTGTGTTCTGAATACTTTTATTTTAATATATGTTGCTTATTGCAAGTTATGGATGATTCTTCTATGACTTCATTGCTTTCAGGCTTAGTTTGAGGTATTTTCGCGCCTGACAGCACAAAATGCGTCTGAACAAACATTGCCTGACAGCAAAATAGAGACTCGGACATTGCTTAGAAAATATTTTTCATTTTTAACCTCGTATGTAGTACGCACTAGGGATTTTGACCGATAAATTTTAAGAAAAAAATGCGGATTATACTCAAGGATTTACGGTATACATATATATTATTTTTGTGGGCGGTTTGGATGATATTTTTGGCAGAGTTATTACATAACACATAAGGACAGTGGAGAAAAGTTTGATATTATTTATTCAGCATTACATGTGTTTCATTTCCTAATAGGAATTACAAACTATTAGATGTGTAGAGAACATGTAAGATATTTCCTATAAGAAAATCTTCAGACATACATAAGTGTGTGTGTGCACCCTTGTCCAGATATTATGTCGTGTTCATAAATGGCCATCTTGACCGTCATACTTCTGTAGTTGTTCATTTCCAGTCTTCTGTGTAAAATATGTCTCACCAGGGAAAATATTTCCTTGCTTGGAAACAGGGAAGGTATCAATGAACTCAATCTGATCCATAGAAGAATGTAAAAGTGAATGTTAAATGATGAGGATCATCATCATCGTAGTGATATGGTTCCTCTTCTGTTTGAATTCATTTATGTTATAATTGATCATTATCAGTTATCTTAGGGTATGGCATATTCTTCATATTAACAGGACTGTGTATAATTAATTCACCATTTTGAAAGAATGATTAAGGTTTAATATCACAGTGATATGTTTTCCTTCCTCAGTCAATGCTCTTTTGATTTAACAATGGATGATTTCATGTCAAAGATTTACTATAGATGTCACATTCATATAGTTTCTATATTCTGTGGATGTCTTTATGAGATACGTCCTTTGTCCTTCTGATGAAATGTTATACAACAAATATCACTGTGTTATGGACCCACTTCATAAGGAAAGACTTCTGTTTAAATCAGAAATGATTTTGTGTAAATGATTTGCCACAGATATCACTGTGAATTGATTTTTCTAGAGTGTGAATGCATTTGTGGATAGTTAAGTGACTGTTTCCAGAGAACGTCTTATCACAGCTATCGCAGGGGTAAGGTTTCTACCCTGTATGGATACGTTTGTGTTGAGTTAAGCCACTGTTCTGAGAGAATGATTTACTACAAATATCACAGCGATATGGTTTCTCCCCTGTATGAATACGCTTGTGTTTAGATAAGCTGCTGTTTTCGGCGAATGATTTACCACAGATATCACAGGGGTATGGTTTCTCACCTGTATGAATACGTTTATGTATAGTCAAGCTACTGGTTTCTGAGAATGATTTACCACAAATATCACAGGAATATGGTTTCTCCCCTGTATGGATACGTGTGGGTTTAGTTAAGCTACCGCTTTGAGAGAATGATTTACCACAGACATGACAGTGATAAGGTTTCTCTCCAGTATGAATACGTTTGTGCTTAGTTAAGGTATAGCAAGCAGAGAATGATGTACCACAGATATCGCAGGGATAAGATTTTTCTCCTGTATGGATACGTATATGTCGAGTTAAGTGACTGTGATTAGAGAATGATTTACCACAGATATCACAGGAATATGACTTCTCTCCTGTATGAACCCTTTTGTGAGTAGTTAAGTTACCGCTTTGATAGAATGTTTTACCACAGATATCACAGTGGTATTGTTTGTCCCCTCCATGAATCCGTCTGTGAGTAGTTAAGATTCTGCCATCAGAGAATGATTTACCACAGATATCACAGTGATAGGGTTTCTCTTCTGTATGAACACGTTTGTGATTCATTAAGTTGCTGCTTCGAGAGAATGATTTACCACAGATATCACACTGATAGGCTTTATTCCCTGTATGAATATGTTTGTGGTTAGTTAAGCTACTCTGAACAGAGAATGATTTACCACAGATATCACAGCGATATGGTTTCTCCCCTGTATGAATTTGTTTGTGTTGATTGAATTTACTTTCTTCTAAGAATGACTCTTTGCAGATGTCATAGTCATATGATGATTTTCCTAATTCTTCAGACATCTCTTCAAGAAAAATAAAATCGATCCTTCAAGTTGTACAGATCAACAACTTTTCAATAATATTTCTCCTCTCACCAACATTTATGGATATTTTGCTTCTTTTTGCTTTTTTAGTTTATTCCAAACAAATATCACTTTTCTTATATTTCTTCTAAATGTGATCAATGCCAATATTTAAAAATGTCACAAATACTCTTTGGAAATCTATCAAAGTATATTTAAAAGAGAAAATTATCTCTTGCACATTTCGGACACAGAAGTAAAGAAATGCTTTCTCTCTCAGAGGAAATATTTTACTGTAATTCAGCAATGTTTTATAGAAGCAGGATTATATGTTTGTAGAATATCTTTACAGAGTCTTTCAAACATGATTCATATTGATGATTCTTTAAAAGTAAAAAATACTTTTTAGCCAATTTCATGTGATTTTTCTGAAAGAATAGAAAAAATAACATAAGACATAGAATATGTTTAAAAGGTAGATATTCAAAAGTACAAATTTATATCTCTTTTATTTTGCTAAATTGTAGAAGTATTAAACTTATCCAATCTCATCATTTTTAAGAAGTTTCTATCATAGAGTGGACACATGTATTATAATAACAACTCCTAGACACACCAATGAAGCAGGAAAATCTGTGACAATGTATTAATGTAAACACAAAGAGTGGTAGAACCAACTGCAGTACAGAAAAGGACATTACATGAATTTCATTGTGAACCCCCGGGGATCTCATGACTGAAAGCTTTGATGGGGAGTCATGTGTATTGGCCAGCAATGGACCGGGACATTAAAAATTTGGTAAAATTCATCTAGAGATTTTGCATTAGCAGCCAAGGCACCACCAGAGAAATACCAATTGTGGTCTGAGACTATGAGTTTGTGGTCCTGGGTACATATAGACTATGCTTGACAAGTGAATGGTGCATGCTACTTGATCATGATTGATAGCCTTACAAAGTGGTTGGAAGGATGTAGGTGCAGTCAACCTACCTTGAAGGCAACTATAACGTTCCTGCACAAATTCTTTTGCTCAGTACGGTGTTTGGATCTTTTCCTTTTCAACGGTAGACAATTTCTAGTTAACTAAACACTTTCAAACTTCATATACTGGTAGAATGTGTCAAAATAAAACATTTTTTTCTCTTGGCTTTCTTGAGAAAATTGTAATTTGTTTGTTTAACGTAGTTTAATTTTCCGAATTGTAACCAATCCTGTGCTCTCTTTTGAGCTAAAATCATTTGCTGCGTCTAAAACTGAGACAACATCCTGTAGCTAACCCTAAACCTCCGTTCTAACCCTAACCCTAAATTTTTTTTTCTTAATTGTTAAATTAATTTAATTGTTACACGTGTAAAAAAAACTAAAGCAGTGGAATTGAATTAATTTAAAATTAAGAAAAAAAAATTTAGGGTTACTTACAGGATGTTGCTTCAGTTTTAGACGCAGCAAATGATTTTAGTTGAATTGAGGTAATCGATTGGTTAAAATTGCCGAAATGCTCGGCTTTTCAGACGAAATATCTTACAAAGTATAGGATTTTCTCAATAAAACCAAGAGAAAATGATGTTTTATAAACACATTCTACCAGTATACGAAGTTTAAAAGTGTTTAGTTAACTAGAAATTGTGTTGACATTTGCCATTCAAAAGGAAAAGATCGCGGTGTTTCAGGCACCATCGAAGAAGGGAATACAAATTAAAGAAATCCTGCAAAATACATGTAGGCAAGTACGTCTACCCCACCCTACCACTCAAGGTCAAATGGGTAAGCAGAACGATTTATAGATACTTTCAAGCGAGCGCCAAATACAGGAAGGAACCAGTTAAGCAAGGATTAAGGGCTAACTAAATTCTTTTCAACAATAGCGATCAGCCATCATTTCTATATGTCGTCTCCAAATTTTTTTAATATACTTACTACTAATTTTCGAGTAAAAGATTATATAAACTGATTTTTATTTTCACTTTTGGTCAAATTAGTTACTTTCTAGTGTTTCGTTTCTTCAGTATACGATATTTACTTTTCGTTTCAGTATTTCAGGTGCACACTCGTATTTTTATATATTCCCCATTTTCTTATACAAATTATATTGTACTTTCCTGCCTTTAACTTAAATAATCAAATTTACACGCCACAAAGAAAGAGAAATTTTACCTAAACAAGATACAGATCTGACGTTAACGAATATAGGAAATAACCAAAAGTGCAATGAAATGTCTAAAAGAAAACAAACAGAATGAAAGTATTAAAATAACAGCCTGGATCTTTTCGGTTTGAACGGCAGTTTTTAACATAATTTCTCGGTAACTAAAAAATTTTGAATTTCGTAAACTGGTAGAATGTGTTTATAGAATATTTTTTTCTCTTGGCTTTATTGAGAAAATTCTATAGTTTGTAAGGTATTTGTTGTTGTTTTTCTTCAATTTCAACCAATCATTGACGTCTGTTGAGGTAAAAAAAACCCATTCTGTGCCGTATGAATATGTCCCTCGTTTAAGAAACAGATTGGGTTCATTTACATTTGTGAAGAAGAAAAGATACCCTCCCCCCAACCCTAACCCTGAAACAGATTGAAATGCAATAGATCGTATTTGTTTAGTGAAATTATTTCTTTTAACTGGTATTACTTAATTAGAGTGGTCCAGGTGCGCGCACTCACGCATCCGCTCTAGCTAGTCGTTCCTACAACGACTACGTAGCAAAGTAAATAAAACACAAAATACATAATTTTTTTTTACAGAAAGTAAATAAAACAAAAGCACAAAGGATCGACTAGCTAGCGCGGACATGCGAGTGCGCGCACCGGGACCACTCTTCTTAAGTAGTACCCTTTTAACTTACTCAACACATCGAAACAATCAGATATATGGCATGACACATATATAATAGAAATGTTTATATAAATATAATACTTACACAATAAATATATATATATGTGTATATACACAGAGTGAGTCAACGAGGAAGGTGTGAGAAGAATATATTGTAGTGAAAACTGAACTCAGAGTGGAGAAAGAGAGCTTCAAGAGAATTTCTTCCTCATTACAACAAACGTTAATTAATATTTTTCAGGTCCACATAATCAAAAATGCTGCATCTGTTTCTTTAGAAATTTAATTACCAATCGTGTATATATTTGATTGGGTTTTCTCTTAAATATCAGTTGTAAAGTGGAACCGATCAAGCAATAAAAATGCGTAAGAAACAGGAGCAAGAAAGCCTTTTACGAATTTATGTGAAGCACCTCAGCTCTTAATTAAAAACGGATATTAGAAATAGAGTCATTTCCCCTTGTCTGTTAATTGCTAAATCTTTCCAATTCTGTTTCCTTGTTTAAGAGAGAACCCAATTGAATATACACACGTTTGATAATTAACTGTGTAAAGAAATCCGTACAGTATTCTTTATTAAATTCACCTGCAAAATATAAATCAACGTTTGCAATTAAAAATCTAGAAATTCTCTTGAAGCTGTCATTGTCCACTCAGACTCCAGTCCTCACTGCTTCATCATATTCTCACATTTTCCTCGGTGACTCTCTCTCTATATATATACATATATTTCTATGTGAGTATTATATTTTATTTAAGCATTTCTATTGTATATGTGTCATTTTACGTATATTTGCTTATTCTGACGTGTTGAATAATTAAATTAAAAGAATATCACTAAACAAAGCCGAAATTATATGAAAGTAAGGCTGACATTCGAATAATTTTGTTTTATTTTCTTTTAGACATTCCGTTCCAGCTTTGGTTATTTCTTACATTGCTTTGTGTCAGGGCAATACCTTGTTTACACAACATTTCCCTTTATTTTTGGCTTGTAAATCTAAGAATTTATTTAAATGCAGGTAAATTACGATGTAATTTCTGAAAAATGGAGAATATATAAAAATTAGATTGTGCACTTGAAATACTGAAACGAAAAGAGGATGGTTCACATGGATCGGCATTTGTGTGAAACATTAAAAGAAATGTCTTTATTTTTGCTAGTTCTTCTCTGTCATTACAATTTACAACTTATATATATAGGTACTACTAGCAAAGACTGGACCCGGTGTGCGCTAGCTAGTCGTAATTAGTCGATCCTACAACGACTTGCGCGTATGCAAATGAGTTGATTTTACAGAATAAAATAAAAGAATCGTTTAAAGAAAATAAATAATTTCTTAGAACAATGGATATGATTTTTTTTACACAAATCAAATAAAATGTGTGTGATATATTCTTTTACTAGTTTTTAGTTTTTGGACAGCATCCATGGTAGGTACATCATTCAGGTATATATGTACACATATATATATATATATATATGTGTGTGTGTGTGTGTATGTGTGTATATATATGTTTTGTTTATTTTGGTTTGTTTTGATGTTTTCTTGTTTGTTTATTTACACTAAACCACCACCACCCTTGTCTTGATCATTAATTAGACCCATTGGTTGTCTTCCAACCTACAACACAACTCATTTGCATATGCGCAAGTCGTTGTAGGATCGACTACTTACGACTAGCTAGCGCGCACCGGGTCCAGTCTTTGCTAGTAGTACATATATATATATATATATTTATATTGTATAGAGGGCATTATTACACATAAATGCCACACGCATTTATGTGTAATAATGCCCTCTATACAATATAAATAAATATTTGCAAAGAAAAAATTTACAATTTTTTTCTCTTATTAGGGTTTTCACGCTAACTACTTGATAATTTCTTGTTAAGATTTCTTATTAAGATTTTATCCTATTATTAAATTTATAAATATATATATATATATATATATATATATATAAGTGGGGTACAAAGGAAGTCTTGTCAATAATTTAAAAAGGCAGAAATGAAAAGAAAAATTAGGAATAAGTGTAAAGGATGTGTATCATGATGAAGAAAACGAACGATTTAAGTAAAATAAGAAAAAACATCTCAAATATATATATATATATTCATGTTATTTTGTTTTTATTAATTGCTTCAGAAATGCAGCATGACTTCCGGTCTGAGATTCAAACCCGCGATCCCTCGACCGCGAGTCCGCTGCTCTAACCACTAGGCCATGTGTCTCCACATCTGTGTTACTAAACAAAGCTGTGTTGACAAGATAGAACTCCGAGGTGAAAACATAGGCTATCTAGGCCATTAACATCTATATTGGTGTGTGTGTGTGAGAGAGAAAGAGCGTGTGTGTCACAGATTTAATGTCCAGGAGTTGCTATTATAATTATTGAATCTGCTCGTAATTTATTAACTTTTGGGTAAGTTTATTAGTTTGAATGCAGGTTTACTTCTACAATCCATTAAAACAGAAATGGCATAAATAAGCATTTTTTAATATCTACCTTTTAAACCTATTCTATGTCTTATATTATTTTTTTCTATTCTTTCAGGAAATCACATGAAATTGGCTAAAAAGTATTTTTTACTTTTAAAGAAACATCAATATGTATCATGTTTGAAAGACTCTGCAAAGATATTCTACAAATGTATAATCCTGCTTCTAGAAAACATTCCTGAATTACAGTAAAATATTTCCTCTGAGAGAGAAAGCATTTCTTTACTTCTGTGTCTGAAATGTGCAAGAGATAATTTTCTCTTTTAAATATACTTTGATAGATTTACAAAGAATATTTGCAGCATTTTTAAATATTGGCATTGATCACATTTCGAAGAAATATAAAAGAAGTGATATTTGTTTGGAATAAACTGTAGAAGCAAAATATCCATATATTTTGGTGAGAGGAGAAATATTCTTCGATTGATTTTATTTTTTCTGAAGTGATGACGGAAGAATTAGGACAATCCTCACATGACTTCTCAGAAGAAAGTAAATTCAATGAACACAAACGAATTCATACAGGGGAGAAACTTTATCCCTGTGATATCTGTGGGAAAGTATTCTCTCAAAGTAAATGTTTAACTAGACATAAACGTATTCATACAGAAGAGAAACGACATCACTGTGATATCTGTGGTAAATCATTCTCTCAAAACACTACCCTAACTACGCACAAACGGGTTCATACCGGGGAGAAACCTTATCACTGTGATATCTGTGGTAAATCATTCTCTGATGGCAGTAGCTTTACCAAACACAAGCGTATTCATACTGGTGAGAAACGACATCACTGTGACATCTGTGGTAAATCATTCTCTTCTGCAAGAAACTTGATTGCACACGAGCATATTCATACAGGGGAGAAACCATATCAATGTGATATCTGTGGTAAATCTTTCCCTGAAATCTATGGCTTAACTAAACACAAACGTATTCATACAGGAGAGAAACCTTATCATTGTGATATCTGTGGTAAATCTTTCTCTGATGGAAGTAGCTTAACGAAACACAAACGTATTCATACTGGTGAGAAACCATATCACTGTGATATCTGTGGTAAATCTTTCTCTATAAATCACTATTTAACCCAACACAAACGGGTTCATACAGGGGAGAAACCTTTTCACTGTGATATCTGTGGTAAATCATTCTCTGGTGACAGTAGCTTAACTACGCACATACGTATTCATACAGGAGAGAAGCCTTATCCCTGTGATATCTGTGGTAAATCATTTTCTGATGCCAGCAGCTTATATAAACACAAACGCATTCATACAGGGGAGAAACCTTTTCACTGTGATATCTGTGGTAAATCATTCTCTCAAGGAATTCACTTAACTACACACAAGCTAATTCATACAGGGGAGAAACCATATCCCTGTGATATATGTGGTAAATCATTCTCTGATGGCAGTAGCTTAATCAGACACATACGTATTCATACTGGTGAGAAACCATATCACTGTGATATCTGTGGTAAATCATTCTCTCAAAACACTGCCCTAACTACACACAAACAGGTTCATACAGGGGAGAACCCATATCACTGTGATATCTGTGGTGAATCATTCTCTGATGGCAGTAACTTAAATGAACACATACATACTCATACAAGTTAGAAAATCATAATTTAACTAAACACAAGCATATTCATATTGAAATCATTGCTGATTTAAACACAAGTGCATTCCTTATCAATTGGATTCGTAGCATAGTAATAATTTTTTCACTACAATCATCATCATCATCATCACCATCATCATTGAACATCCACTTTTCCATGCTTCTATGGATCACATAGAATTCATTGATGGAGATTCTCTGCAGCTGGATGCCTGCCTTTCTTGTCACCAATCCTCACTTGTTTCCAAGCAAGGAAATATTTTCCATGGTGAGACATATTTTCTGCAAAAGACTTGAAATGAACAACTGCATTTGTATGAGAAAGGTGGTCATTTACTAGTATCGTGTGATATCCAGTGAAGGGTACACACACAGACACACATCTATAAATATATACATATTTAAAAAGCATCCATTATGCTCTTGGAGTGGTTGGCATTAGGAAGAGCATCCAGCCATATACACACTGCCAAATCAGAGTGCAACTTCGTGCAGTTCTGTGGCTTGCCAATTCCAGTCGAACTGTCTAACCCATGCCAGCATGGAAAGTAAACAATAAATGGTGACGTATGTATGAATAATTTCTAATGGGAGATATCTGACTTGTTTCCCTTCCTCTCTATATAAAATTTTGTAATTCCTGTTAGCAAATGAAACACATGTAATGATGAATAAATAATACCAAAAACTTTTTTCAATCTCCTCTTGTGTTATATACTTACTCTGCAAAACTATTTTTCCAGTATTTATCAATTCTTAAGACATACCTGACTCAAGTATAACATCTAATGTACAACTTTGGAGTAGTGGAGTCAGCATGTATACTTCAAGATGACACAATTTAGATTATAACCTACCTATGTATATATATATATATATATATTATATATATATATATATATATATATATATATATACAAAGTGAGATAGGGGTTATGAGTGTAACTCACTATGGGATATCAGTTATCCAATATAATATTCTTGTGTATGTGTATTTCATTTCATATTTATATTTGCATTTTATATTTTTATAATTGTACTTTATAATCTCTGATGAGGCCTTGAGATGTATATATATAAGTAACTCATTTTTAACTGCATATTACCTCAATACATCTGACTAATATAGGCAGAATGAGATACCTTTATCTACAGGCTTAAACAGCTGTAAGATCCATTTTATGTGTATTATTTTGATGGTATTATCTTACTTATTGATGTATATTGTTTTATTTTGTTGGATTTGGATGTTCCTATTTATGTAGTTAATAAATAATATGAATTGGTAATATCTGTAAGTCGATGATTGAAATGAATCTGTTCTTCCATTTTCTTATTTGTATTATATATATAAATTTATATATATATATATAATATTGCAATACAAATGTATTACTTTCCAGTAAAATAAAGCCCCACAAGGGTAGAATTATACACATAAAAACAGATGAGTGGTAGAACAAGGCACCAATAAGTAGTGGAAAATAGCAATCGATACAAATACATCTAATGTACAACTTTGGAGTAGTGGAGTCAGCATATATATACTTCAAGATGACACAATTTAGATTATAAACCTTTCCTATATTTTGTTACAGTTAGACAAAGGAAACAACAAATAGAACAGGTTTTTATGATTCAATTATGTATTGAGAAAAATGGCAAAAACTTGCAACAAGGACAGCACAAAGCTGTTATAATGAATTTGAGAGCAAGGTACAGAGCCATTACGAAAATATTTGAGTTCAATCATCATCATCATTGTTCGACCATGGTCGAGACAATGGAATTTACCATGCTACGCCAGACTTCACGGTCCATCATGGCATTACGGATGTCCTGTTGCTGGATGCCTGTATCCCTGGAGATTACATCAGGGTAGGAGAGTGTGTGCCCTCTGGTATTGCGAGTAGATGGCTTCCAGAGGAGAAGAGTAGAAATTGCCTCGTTTTCAGCTCTACCTTTCACAAGAGATGACACAGGTGGTAGTTTCCCATATATTTGCATTTTGGTTGGATGACGCTTCCACGAGAGATTTTGAGCTCTCATAAGGAGGCGAGTTCAAAGTGCAGAGTTGTTACAAAATGATTGAGTATGTCGGTCCTTGTTGACGGAAAGTCCAATGTCAGAGGTCGCAGTCGCAGATTTCCTTTGTTTATTCCAAACTCTCAGCATGCCAATCCAAGCAAACAGGCGAGGTAACACTACTCACCCTCTTGTATGTTGTACTATGTTATGTTAATCTCTTACCTCAGAGGGAGAGAGAACGGCAGCTAGTTCAGGAGGAAGACTGAACGATGCTTTCCTTAAAGCCTGTCGCTTTTTTTTTTTACTTGTTTCAGTCATTTGACTGCGGCCATGCTGGAGCACCGCCTTTAGTCGAGCAAATCGACCCCAGGACTTATTCTTTGTAAGCCTAGTACTTATTCTTCCGGTCTCTTTTGCCGAACCGCTAAGTTACGGAGAGGCAATCACACCAGCATCGGTTGTCAAGCGATGTTGGTGGGACAAGCACAGACACACAAACATACATATATATATCTATCTATATACATATCTATATATATATATATATATATACACATATCTATATATATCTACATATATACATATCTATATATATATATACGAGGGGCGTTCAATAAGTAATGCCCCTGACCCACTTCCCATAGCAGTAAAGCAACGAAACTTGGCACAGTTATTAGTCTTTTTCTACATAGGAACCACCCAGAGTTACGCATTTCTCCCATTGTTTGATGCAGCTCTGGAGACCGTTTTTATAGAAGACCCCAGCTTGGTCCTCCAACCTGAACGCGACTTCAGAAATCAAGGCTGAATCATCTGGGAAACGCTTTCCTTTCAAAAACAACTTCTTGGCTGGGAAGAGGTGAAAATCAGAGGGTGCAAGGTCAGGAAAGTAGGGGGATGGGGGAGGAGTTCATAGCCATACGCCTGTGCTCCTGATCTGGCGACAAGCGAGTTGTGGACCGGAGCGTTGTCCTGCAGGAGGAGGATGCCTTTGCTGATCTTGATAACTTCTCTTAATTTCCTCAAAAGTGAAGCATAATAGGCTCCTGCAATTGTGGTACCCTTTGCCAGGAAATCTGTCATCACTACTCTGTCCTGGTCCCAGAAGACTGTGAGCATGACCTTGCCAGCGGAGGGCTGCACCCTTGCCTTCTTTGGAGGGGGTGAGTCACGGTGCTTCCACTGCATTGACTGGGCTTTGGTCTCTGGATCATCGTGATGGACCCAGGTTTCATCCTGTGTAATCAGTCTTTTGAAAAATTTTGACTCATCTTCTTGGCACATCTCCAAATTCACCCTCGAGCACTTGACGCGTTCTTGCTTCTGGAAAGGCATGAGCAACCTGGGAATCCATCTGGCAGATACCTTTTGCATATGCAAATGGTCATGAATGATAGCTTCCACAGACCTGGTAGTAATCTTGACCTCATGGGCTATTTGGCGAATAGTTATGCGTCGATCTTCCAAAATGGCAGCCTCAACTTGACGGACAGATGCCTCATCAATGGCAGAAGGGGGCGACCAGATCTGGGAGCTGTTTCCACAGAGTTCCGACCATGTTTGAATTTACGATGCCAGCGTTTTACAAGGTCATATGATGGGGCATCATCACCATAAGTTACTTTCATTTCATCAAAAGTCTCCCGTGGTGTGCGTCCTTTCAAATACAAAAACCGGATCACTGCTCGACACTCAACAGGCTCCATTTAACACTTGACTCGGTTCAAACACCTGTAAATCAGAAACCACAATTAATTCAGTGCTGTAATTTGATACTTACTCTATAGAGATATATATGATTGCACATGCAAAATTTCAGCTAGATCAAACAACTGCAAGTGGGTCAGAAGCATTACTTATTGAACGTCCCGCATATATATATATATATATATATATATATATATACACATACATATGTACAACAGGCTTCTTTCAGTTTCCGTATACCAAATCCACTCACAAGGCTTTGGTCGGCCCGGGGCTATAGAAGAAGACACTTGCCCAAAATGCCACGCAGTGGGACTGAACCCAGAAGCACTGGTTGGTAAGCAAGCTACTTACCACACAGCCACTCCTACGCCTTTGCTAGAGAAAGATGAGCTGGTGAAAGTTGTATGTATCATGGCTGTCTCTGGTCATCTCATTTCACCAACTGGCTTTTGCTTTACGAAATTCTAGTATTTTATAAGTGCAATATAGCGAGAAAGAAAGGCATATTGCCAAGAACAATGGGGAAACTGATGTAGGTAGCTCTTCATTTAATTTTGACTTTTGGTGGTATAGAAGAGGTTAGGGGTGAAGTAGGAAAACATATAAATTGGCCTGGCAGAGGGTATGTATGGAGTGTCACTGTTGTCAACTACTGTTTTTCTGTGGGAAAATGGAATCCACTATTTTACTTCCCAAGGAAAAGACTTTCATAACAATATGTGTGTGTATATATATATATATATATATATATATACCCCTCCTTAATTCTTCTGTTCATCTGCTTCTACAACTCTCTCTCTTCTCTTTCTCCTCCTTAATTCTTTTGTTCCTCTTTTTCTCTCTCTTCTCTTTCCACGTGACCCATAGGCCAGACTGCTAGCCCTCTTTTTGCATCTGACCACGGTCAGTGCAACATCGATATTCTTCCCTGTGTTTGTGGAAGTTCTGTATCTCTGTCGTAAGGCTTCATTTCCACACACACCAGCTGAATTCAATTCGTCCCCAGTCGAAAGACACCTGTTGTTATGTCCTGTTATTATTATTAATATTTTTATTGTATTTTGTATTTATATTTGTGTAACATCATCTGTTTTTCCGTCCTTATTTTCGTATACATTCCATGCTTTCTTCCAAGGAATCTAATGCTCTTAGCTTAGTTTTTCCTTGGGGCTGGCCAGATTGGAGCAATTTCAATATTAATTAGCCGAATTTGCGAGGATGATCTGGTTCTTTACTGGGGATAGAAAGCTTCAAATAACCCGTCCTTGCTTTTCATACTTTGGTGTGAAATAATTTTTTCCACAGGCTTTTTTGAGTGCATTTAACGATGCTCAGTCCAAACCCGCCACATTCTTCCGGAAAAGACAGGGGGACGGGTGATGGGAGACCTGGGAGTTTCCCACCAACAGAGTTTTGTTTTGTTTTTTTTTCTGGGTTATTTTACATGCTTTCAATGTATGTGACCTTGAAATCACGCATAAACGGCTCCTTTCCTCAGAAAAAGAAACATTCGGCTGCTATTTCTTGCATGCCCTGCTACCACGTAACAGCTATTTTGAGTCCTTTATCGTAAATATCTGTTATATGGTAACAGGGCATGCTAGAAATAGCAACCAAATCTTTGGAGGTGAGATACATTGAATGCACTTGAAAAAAACCTATGGAAAGAATTTATTTCACAGTGAGGTTATGAACAGGTCTTTTACGAAATATTTACAGTATTTCTAAAGCCATTTTCACTTTTAAATATTTTTTAAATATGCCAAAACAATTTTCGTAATGGTATTCAATTGAAAATAATAAAAAAATAAATAAAATTGTCTGTTTAAAGAAAGCTAAAATATAAATACAAAAAAGCCAAAGTAGAAACATTTCTTGTAAAAACAACTTTTTTTGTTGGCAAGTTAGTCATAATGTGTCTAACCGAAAGGCTAGAAATTCTTCCTTTTCAGGGTTAAGTTATTTTTGGTGTATTTTCCCAATATGCACTGTTTTGGGTATTTATACCCACCAAAACTTCTAATATCTCAAGAACCAGTTGTCTAATTCACGCGAAACTTGTTTCATTCCGTTTGTATTCACATTTCAGGAAAGTCTTAATTCTTAGTATTTTCCCCATTATGTGCCATTTTGGCTATGTAACATTGGAAGCAAGATTGAAGTTTATTATTAATGTAATATATGTGTGTGTGTGTGTGTATAGGTCTGCCTACTTACAACTGCAATACAAGTATTTAATTGTGAATAAACCATTATACTTGGCACTTGTTGGCCAGGAGAAACTCTGAAAACCACATCAGTGGTAACTTGTAAGCCAAGGTGATGGGTCAGAGAGCCAATACACATTTCAATTTGTAGGTGTTGTAAAAAAACTCAGTTCAAGTAAAAAAAAAATTACTTTTCACTTTGTATTGACCATCACAACCACCACCATCATCTGTCTCTCTCTACCTTTCTTTAATCTCTCCATCAGAACATTACCCACCTTCTAAAATTATATTACATGTACATTATTTTTGTGGGAGGTTTGGATAATATTTTTTGCAAGGTAATTACATATCACATAAGGAGACCGGAGAAAAGTTTGATATTATTTATTCAGCATTACATGTTTCATTTCCTAATAGGAATCAAAAACTTTTACACGTAGAGAAAACATGTAAGATATTTCCTATCAGAAATTCATCAGGCATACATATGTGTGTGTGGACCCTTGTCCAGATATTTATGTGATGTTCGAAAAGACCCATCATGACCGTCTACTTGTGCAGTTGTTCATTTCCAGTCCTCTGCGTAAAATATGTCTCACCAGAGAAAATATTTCCTTGGTGGGAAACAAGGAAGGTATCAATGAATTCAATCCTTTCCATAGAAGAATGTAAAAGTGAATGTTAAATGATGAGGATCATCATCGTAGTGATATGGTTCCTCTTCTGTTTGAATTCATTTATGTTATAATCAAGCAATACACATGCATACGGAGCAACAAATTAGGAAGAATTAACTCTGAACAAGGGGAACTAAGTCTTGTCTTTATACTCTAGCGGTGTCATATGAAATTGTCACCCATAATTATGACCCTAGTATCGATCTATTGCATTTCAATCTCTTTTAGGGTTGGGTGGAGGGGTATCTTTTTTTCTTCACAAATGTAAATAAACCCAATCTGTTTCTTAAACGAGGGACATATTCATACTGCACAGAATGTTTTTTTTTTCACCTCAATAGACGTCATTGATTGGTTGAAATTGCAGAAAAAACAACAAATATCTTACAAACTATAGAATTTTCTCAATAAAACCAAGAGAAAAAGATGTTTTATAAACTCATTCTACCCGTATACAAAGTTTAAAATTTTTTAGTTACCTAGAAATTATGTTAAAAAAACTGCCGTTCAAACCGAAAAGATCCTATGTGTTAAAAAATCTCATCACGCAATCGAACCAATGACAGAGACCCTGCCTGGGTGGGGTGAGGTGGAAGCCATTTTTTTTTACCTGAGAAAAAAATACATAAGGACAATGGAGAAGAGTTTGATATTATTTATTCAGCATTACATGTGTTTCATTTCCTAATAGGAATTACAAACTATTAGATGTGTAGAAAACATAAAAAAGATATTTCTTATAAGAAAATCTTCAGACATACATAAGTGTGTGTGTGTGCACCCTTTTCCAGATATTATGTGGTGTCCGTAAATGGCCATCATGACCGTCATACTTGTATAGTTGTTCATTTCCAGTCTTCTGTGTAAAATATGTCTCACCAGGGAAAATATTTCCTTGCTTGGAAACAGGGAAGCTATCAATGAATTCAATTTGATCCATAGAAGAATGTAAAAGTGAATGTTAAATGATGAGGATCATCATCATCGTAGTGATATGGTTCCTCTTTTATTTGAATTCATTTATGTTATAATTGATCATTAACAGATATCTTAGGGTATGGCTATTCTTCATATTAACAGGACTGTGTATAATTAATTCACCATTTTGAAAGAATGATTCAGGTTTAACAACACAGTGATATGTTTTCCTTCCTCTGTCAATGCTCTTTTGATTCAATAATGGATGATTTCATGTCAAAGATTTACCATAGATGTCACATTCATATAGTTTCTATATTCTGTGGATGTCTTTATGAGATACGTCCTTTGTCCTTCTGAGGAAATGTTATACAACAAATATCACTGTGTTATGGACCCACTTCATAAGGAAAGACTTCTGTTTAAATCAGAAATGATTTGCCACAGATATCACTGTGAATTGATTTTTCTTGAGTGTGAATGCATTTGTGTATAGTTAAGTGACTGTTTCCAGAGAACATCTTACCATAGATATCACAGGGGTATGGTTTCTACCCTGTATGAATACAGTTGTGGTGAGTTAAGTCACTGTTCTGAGAGAATGATTTACCACAGATATCACAAGGTTATGGTTCCGCCCCTGTATGAATACGCTTGTGTTTAGTTAAGCTATTGCTTTCAGAGAATGATGTACCACAGATATCAAAGGTATATGGTTTCTCACCTGTATGAACACATTTGTGAGTAGTTGACCTACCGCTATGAGAGAATGATTTACCACAGATATCACAAGAAATACAGACTCTCTCACGTATGAATCCATTTGTGAGTAGTTAAGCTACCGCTATAAGAGAATGATCTTCCACAGATATCACAGGAATATGGTTTCTCTTTTGTATGGATACGTATGTGATTGGTTAAGCTACTGTCACTAGATAATGATTTACCACAGATATCACAATGAAATGGTTTCTCTCCTGTATGAATACGTTTGTGGTTAGTTAAGTTACCACTTTGACAGAATGATTTGCCACAGATATCACAGGTATATGGTTTCTCCCCTGTATGAATACGTTTATGTATAGTTAAGTTACCACTGTGATAGAATGATTTACCACAGATATCACAGTGATATGGCTTGTCCACTGTATGAGAACGTATGTGAATAGCTAAGCTATGATAACGAGAGAATGATTTACCACAGATATCACAGTGATATAGTTTCTCCCCTGTATGAATACCTTTGTGCTGAGTTAAGTTACTGCCATTAGAGAATGATTTACCACAGATATCACAGTGATATGGTTTCTCTCCAGTATGAACCCATTTGTGAGTAGTTAAGCCACTGCTTTGAGAGAATGATGTACCACAGATATCACAGGAATATGGTTTCTCTCCAGTATGAATACGTTTGTGTTGAGTTAAGCCACTGTCCTGAGAAAATGACTTACCACAGATATCACAGTGATATGGTTTCTCCCCTGTATGAATACGTTTGTGCTTAGTTAAGCCATCGCTTCGAGAGAATGATTTATCACAGATATCACAAGTATATGGTTGTTCCCCTGCATGAATTTGTTTGTGTTGATTGAATTTACTTTCTTCAAAGAATGATTCTTCACAGATGTCACAGTCATATGGTGATTTTCCTAATTCTTCCGACATCTCTTCAAGAAAAATATAATCAATCCTTCAAGTTGTACAGATCAACAACTTTTCAAAAATATTTCTCCTCTCACCAAAATATATGGATATTTTGCTTCTTTTTGCTATTATAGTTTATTCCAAACAAATATCACTTCTCTTATATTTCTTCTAAATGTGATCAATGCCAATATTTAAAAATGTCGCAAATACTCTTTGGAAATCTATCAAAGAATATTTAAAAGAGAAAATTATCTCTTGCACATTTCAGAAGTAAGGAAATGCTTTCTCGCTCAGAGGAAATATTTTACTGTAATTCAGCAATGTTTTATAGAAGCAGGATTATACGTTTGTAGAATATCTTTGCAGAGTCTTTCAAACATGATACATATTGATGATTCTTTAAAAGTAAAAAATACTTTTTAGCCAATTTCATGTGATTTTCTGAAAGAACAGAAGAAATAATATAAGACATCAAGTATGTTTAAAAGGCAGATATTCAAAAGCCCAAATTTACGGCATTTCTGTTTTCATAAATTGTAGAAGCAATCCTTTATCTGAACAATTAAATTTATCCAATTTCTGCATTACCAAAATGTTTATATCATAGAGTAGACACATCTATTATAATACCAACTCCTGGTAAATAAAGTCTGTCATATATACACTTCCACACACACACACACACACACACCAATATACATATTAATGACACTAGATTTCTGATGTTTTCATTGCAGTCTTGTATCTTTGTTTGCTAAAATAGATATCGCTCTTTCTCTACCTTCATCATCATCATTTAACATCTGCCTTCCACGCTGGCATGGGTTGTGAGGTTTGACTGAGGATTGGCAAGCCATGAGGCTGAACAAGGTTTCAATCTTATCAGGCAAAATTTCTACAGCTGGATGCAGTTTGAGCGTGTAGCAGTTGCCTTTTATGTGCCACGGAGCCAGTCAGGTAGCATTGACATCGACCATGCTTGAAAGGAGCTCTGTATGTGCCACCGGCATGGATACAAGTCAGGCAGCGCCAGCATCAATCATGCTCGAATGGTAGTTTTTACATGCTACCTGCATGGGAGCCATATATACAAATACATATATATATATATAGGGCTATTAGACAAAAGAAACAGGCTTGGAAGCTATGAGGCAGGTGCATTTAGCCAGAGGGGAAGCAGATAAGAAAAAATTTGCCAATGTTCTGCGCCGTGAGGATGAAAGACTTGAGGTATTTCGTGTTGCAAGACAGTGTGTGAGAGAGAATCGTGACATGGCAGGAGAGAAATGTGTTCGCAAGGATGACGGTTCACTTGCGCTAAATGAGGATGCAAAGAGAGAGGTTTGGAGACGCCACTATGAAAGGTTGCTGAATGAGGAAAATGAATGGGATAAAGAGAGTCTGCCAAATGTCGACCCAACAGAGGGACCAGCAATCCGAGTTGACAGTTCCTTAGTAGTTAAGGCAATTACAAGCATGAAAACAGGGAAAGCCCCAGGCCCAACAGGAATTACTGCAGAGATGCTCAAAATATCTGGTAGTGTCAGCTATAGCCTAGTCACCCGTATAGTTAACCAGGTGATACATGAAGGAGTCATACCCAATGACTGGTGTCGCAGCATAATAGTCAACTGCTACAAAGGTAAAGGTGACGCCCTAGATACAAATAACTACAGGGGTATCAAGCTGCTGGATCAGGTAATGAAGGTTACGGAGAGGGTTATAGCCCAACTAATTAGAGAGAGGGTTAGCTTAGATGAGATGCAGTTTGGGTTCGCGCCAGGGAAAAGTACTACTGATGCTATATTCCTGGTAAGACAGCTGCAGGAGAAATACCTAGCCAAAGATAAGTCCCTGTACCTGGCTTTTGTTGACATGGAGAAAGCCTTCGACAGGGTCCCCCAATCCCTTATCTGGTGGTCAATGAGGAAACTAGGGATAGATGAATGGTTAGTGAGAGCTGTGCGAGCCATGTACAGAGACGCTGCTAGTAAAGTGAGGGTTGGCAATGAGTACAGTGAAGAACTCCGAGTAGAGGTTGGGGTCCACCAAGGTTCAGTCCTCAGTCCCCTCCTATTTATCATAGTCCTCCAGGCAATAACGGAGGAATTCAAGACAGGATGCCCCTGGGAGCTCCTCTATGATGATGACCTTGCTCTAATTGCTGAGTCACTATCAGAACTGGAGGAGAAGTTTCAGGTGTGGAAACAAGGTTTAGAATTGAAGGGCCTTAGAATCACCTAGCCAAAACCAAAGTCCTAATAAGTAGGAAGATAGACCAATCACAAACGCCTTCAGGTAGATGGCCCTGCTCGATCTGTAAAAAAAGGTGTAGGTAGAAACTCTATAAGGTGCACCAAGTGTAAGCTATGGACACATAAGAGGTGCAGCAATGTCAAAGAAAGGCTAACTAGGAAAATAGTTTTTGTCTGTGGCAGATGCTCAGGAGCAATAAACACTGAAAATGTGCAGAGACCAACTTCTACCACGTTCCAGGGAGAAAAACTAGAAGTAGTTGATAGCTTCCGCTACCTAGGTGACCAAGTCAGTAGCGGGGGTGGGTGTGCTAAAAGTGTAACTGCTAGAGTAAGAATAGCCTGGGCAAAGTTTAGAGAGCTCTTACCCCTGCTGGTGACAAAAGGCCTCTCGCTCAGAGTAAAAGGCAGACTGTATGATGCATGTGTGCGTACAGCCATGCTACATGGTAGTGAAACATGGGCTGTGACTGCTGAGGATATGTGTAAGCTCACTAGAAATGAAGCCAGTATGCTCCGATGGATGTGTAATGTCAGTGTTCATAATCGACAGAGTGTAAGTACCTTGAGAGAAAAGTTGGACCAAAGAAGCATCAGTTGTGGTGTGCATGAGACGATTGTGCTGGTATGGTCATGTGACGAGAATGGCTGAAGATAGTTGTGTGCAAAAGTGCCACACCCTAGCAGTTGAGGGAACCAGTGGAAGAGGTAGACCCAGGAAAACCTGGGACGAGGTGGTGAAGCACGACCTTCGAACATTAGGTCTCACCAAGGAAATAACTAGAGACCGAGACCTATGGAAGTATGCTGTGCGTGAGAAGACCCGGTAAGACTAGTGAGACCATAACACGTGGCCTCTTCCTGGTATGTAGCCAGTCGACTTTACATACCTTTCCTTCTTGGGACACAAAACTCCACGTGTGAAGACCAGTTGAGGCAAGTGAAAATCAAAATCAAACCAAATCAGATATCAAAAAGCAGAACCAAAATCGAAGTCGATCAACATCAATGGAAATCGCAGCTGTGATACCGGTGCCGGTGACAAGTAAGCAAACCATCCGATCGTGGCCGTTGCCACGTAAAAGCACCATCCCGTTCGTGGCCGTTGCCAGCCTCGCCTGGTCCCCGTGCTGGTGGCACGTAAACCATCCTCTCGTGGCCGTTGCCAGTGGCACGTAATAGCTCCATCCGTTCATGGCCGTTGCCAGCCTGGCCTGGCCCCCGTGTCAGTGGCACGTAAAAAGCACCCACTACACTCACGGAGTGGTTGGCGTTAGGAAGGGCATTCAGCTGTAGAAACACTGCCAGATCAGACTGGGCCTGATGCAGCCTTCTGGCTTCACAGACCCTAGTTGAACCGTCCAACCCATGCTAGCTTGGAAAGCGGACGCTAAATGATGATGATATATATACGGTTAGCACAACGTTAATATTTTGTTGAGCATACAAGATGAATAAATGTCAGTAAATAATATTGATGTCTCACTAACAGCATCAAAATCCTTAGTGGGGAAATTTTAACGTAGGAAAAATTATTGGTTGATGTGGAGAATGAAAGCCAGATTCCTCCAAAGAGTTTGGCGTGTCCTGAAGAAGGCAATGTGCTGTTGAAATGGCCGCTACGTTCACCTGAGCTGACACCTTGCCGTTTCTTTCTCAGGGAGGGCCTAGTCTATGTCTCCCCTCTTCCTGCAAGCCCAGAGGAACTTAAGCAGAGAATTATTACCATACTGGTCGTGAGATGTGCGAAAAATAACAGCTAAGTAACTCATAAATCGCAGTTGATTTTTTTCTTTTTTTGGTTGCATGACCGAACGAATTTTCGTACGCAAAAATTTCTGAAAATTCCTCCAAATAAAATTATGTGACGAGGGATTATATTTGGTGCTTAAAGCAACACTCCACACACACAAAAATTAAATAAATTAGAAAACCGTATTAATTCTAACTTTTAATGATGCAGAAGAACCGCCAGAAATGAAGACTTCCTATGTCTCAAATAAAAGCTGTTCCATTTCCTCTCGATACGATATTTGCTTTTCGGGTTAATATAGGGCGTAACAAATATCAGAAAATCAAAAAAAAAAATGTGTGTAATAGGTGTAAAACAACTTCCTATGAACGAATATGAAAAAAAAATTTCGCGCACGCGAAAGGGGGGTGGGGGAGAGGCCTCGGAAAATTCACATCGGGAAGTTCCGAAAGCGTCTGAGGAGCTGACCCGGGCACCAAAACAAAAAAAAAATAGTGTAATATGTGTAAAACAACTTGCTCTAAACGAATATGACAAAAAAAAAATGCGCTCTCGCGAAAGAGGGGTGGGGGAGAGGCCTCGGAATATTTATATCGGGAATTTCCGAAAGCGTCTGAACCGGGCACAAAAACAAAAACAAAAACAGCGTAATAGGTGTAAAACAACTTGCTCTAAACGACTATCATGAAAAAAATGCGCGCTCGCGAAAGGGGGGTGGGGGAGAGGCTTCGGAAATTTCACATCTTCAGTCCACGGCCTTTAAACTAAGAAAAAATAGTGTAATTGGTGTAAAACTACTTGTTCTAAACGAGTATCAAGAACACACACTCACACATGAATCATAAACTCCGTATTTCGCAAAAAAAAATAATAAAGAGAAGAAATTCTGGAAAAAGTGAAGAAATGTTGGATCTCATTCCTTGGTTAAAGCTATTTTAAACATTAAATTTATGCTTTTCTTTGAAATAGTTCAGATATATGCAATTCTTCTCACTTATTAAGATGCATTTATCAGAAAAAAAGAGACAGAAAAAATTATTATTTTGTGTCAATCCTTCCCTAATTATCCTTTATTAATTAGTTTTGGCGTGTATTTTTTTCCAAATTTATTTTTTCACCTTTACAACACTGTTTAGTAAAGCAATTAATTATCTTTATAATTTGCATATTTGACTTATTAATCAAAATTCTCTAGATGTAATATATACTAAGTAATGCATCCTTCATTTATGTGTTCCGTTCTGTATTATGCATGCGTGACTGTTTGTATGTAAGTGTGTTTAACTGTGCACATGAATGTGAATATTAAAGAACATATTTATTTACTATGATTGTTATTTTCAGAACAAATAAATCTTTTGGCTGTTATGTTATTGATGTTATTATTATTGCTAGTTAAAGGGTGGTGACTTGGCTGAATATTTTGAGTCTTGTAGTATGTAGTTGTGTTAGTCAATATTCTGAGTTCAAATCCAACTCATTTCTTTATCATCATTATCGATGGACCACTCAAAGAGGTATGTATACATTATCATTTTCGTAACATAATTTCTGTAGTATTTCAAGATGTTTCTGACACGTATTTTGATTCACATGGCGGAGATCCAACATTTCTTCACTTTTTCCAGAATTTCTTCTCTTTATTATTTTTTTTTGCGAAATACGGAGTTTATGATTCATGTGTGAGTGTGTTCTTGATACTCGTTTAGAACAAGTAGTTTTACACCAATTACACTATTTTTTCTTAGTTTAAAGGCCGTGGACTGAAGATGTGAAATTTCCGATGCCTCTCCCCCACCCCCCTTTCGCGAGCGCGCATTTTTTTCATGATAGTCGTTTAGAGCAAGTTGTTTTACACCTATTACGCTGTTTTTGTTTTTGTTTTTGTGCCCGGTTCAGACGCTTTCGGAAATTCCCGATATAAATATTCCGAGGCCTCTCCCCCACCCCTCTTTCGCGAGAGCGCATTTTTTTTTGTCATATTCGTTTAGAGCAAGTTGTTTTACACATATTACACTATTTTTTTTTTGTTTTGGTGCCCGGGTCAGCTCCTCAGACGCTTTCGGAACTTCCCGATGTGAATTTTCCGATGCCTCTCCCCCACCCCCCTTTCGCGTGCGCGAAATTTTTTTTCCATATTCGTTCATAGGAAGTTGTTTTACACCTATTACACACATTTTTTTTTTGATTTTCTGATATTTGTTACGCCCTATATTAACCGCTTTTCGTTTCAGTATTTCAAGTGCACACTCGTATTTTTATACATTCCCCATTTCTTACTAATTACATCGTAATTTTCCCGCATTTAACGAAATCGTCGAATTTACACGTTAGAAAGAAAGATAAATGTTATCTAAACAAGGGATTGATCCGACGTTTTTACAAATAATTTTGAAAATAACCAAAAGTGCAATGAAATGTCTAAAAGAAAACGACAACACAATGAAAGTATTAAAATTACAGCCTTTCGTATAATTTCGTCTTAGTGAGATTTTTTTTCCTTTTAACTTTCTCAACACATCGAAACAAATAAATGTACATAATACGACACATATATAATAGAAATGTTTAAATAAATACTTACATAGTAATAGATATGGAGAGAAAGAGTGAAGGAGGAAGATGTGAGAACTGGAGTCAGAGTGGACAACGACAGCTTCAAGAGAATTTCTAGGTTTCTACAACAAACGTTAATTAATATTTTTCAGGTCCACATAATCGTAAATGCTGTATCTGTTTGTTTAGACAGTTAATTACCAATCATTTGTATATATTTGATTGGATTTTCTCTTAAATATCAGTTGTCAAGTGGAAGTGATCAAACAATCAAGGTGCGTGAGAAACAAGAACAAGAAATACAATTAATGAGGAAGAGTTTTTACAATGAACAAAGGGAACTAACTCCAGTCTTCAAAGAATTGCGGCTTTACTTTAATAGATTTTGGATTTTGTGAAAGATTTCTTCAATATTCGGCTTCGTCACTGTTATTGTTATTATCATCAACCCTTTTCCGATCTTTTCCGTTTTGCGGCTATGTGTGGAAATGTTCGAGTGTAGTGAAAATTTCAGTATTTCAGGAATCTTATAATTTTCCAGCTGAATTCCACGAGTTCGCTTTGATGCTGCTGTGTAAGATTCAGTGCACATGCGCAGAATGAGATTACTTCCGGTTGGCCACCGGAAGTCTTCATCTGTTTTTTTTTTTTATTACCCACTAGGGGCGAACATAAAGGGGACAATACAATCTGATGTGGGGTCAGATACACGAATGGGATTACAAAAAGATGAGGCGATGTTTCGCTTGTCGTAGCACAAGTTTCCGTCGATTTCCGTAAAAAACTTTTATTTTTTTACATAAGTAATGAGAGCGAAAGAGACTAAGAGGAAGCGATTTTATGACGAGGAAATTTCTCTTTGAAGTCCCCGTGTGTGTGTTTGATGGGGTGTGGGAGACACAGTATGTTGTGTAAGTGAAGTGCTTCTGTTAGTGTGTGCGAAGAGACAGAGAGAGTAATGTGTGAAAGAGAGAGATAACTGAAATTTTTTACTCGGTGTATGTGTATATGTATGTCTGCATGTATGTGTGTGTATATGTATCTATGTATGTGTGTGTATGTATGTATGTATGGCCGATTCAGTGTTTACATTTTTTACGGAAATCGACGGAAACGTGTGCTACGACAAGCGAAACTTCGCCAAAGAGGAATTTAAAAATTTACAAAAATGTGAAGAAATCGAATGAAGAACAAACCGGAAGACATTACGGATGGAGTGGGAGCGGATTTAGCTCGGACCCCACGAGCCCCGCCTCCCCACTGATACTTTGGTTTCGTCTAGTATTACATTTATGTGGTATCATCCACTCGCAACTTTCGTGCTACATCCTTCCATCGTTCTTCATACACTCTCTTAGTCAGGCATTTTCTCTCCAGCTCTATCTTCCTTTTTAGGTGAAAGATGAAGTAATTCATCAATCCAGGGCCGGAGATGAACTTACCTGACCGTAAACCATTCATCCTAGTCTTCCAAATTACCTCTTTCGCAATTGCTACTGCAACGAGAAAACAATTCTTACCTTCTTTCGCGAGGAAATCTGGTGGGTCAATTTTTGTAATAGACTCAGTCGACAGCTGTACTCTTTGTGTGCTTGACAACAGCTGTTCGGCATAAACCCACACCCCTGACACGACCGAACAATGAACAATAGCGTGCGGACGGTTTCCCTATCCCGCTCGCATCTTGGACATATCGGACTGCCCCGGCCACCGTGCCTTGCGAGTTTATCCCGGTAATTGTCCAGGGTCTTTGGCCCGAATGTACGTTGGAACAGACTGGCCAGCTGATTATCGTTGAGACCTAGGGCTTCCCCTAAGGTATCTTCACATTCCGCCTCTACCAACCCTCTATAGAAGAATGTGGTGGAACCCCCACCGCAGGCGTTGCCCGAACGACGGAATAGCAGGAGAGCCTTGCGACACTCCGTGTTCCCTGTGCCCAGTTTCGATCTACGATTCAGCCAGGTTTCCCGTCCACCGAAACTAGTGAACTTGGGGAAACATCAGTTTTGCTAGCGAAGACCACACCCGTTCACGATCCAGGTAGAGCCACAGATGTCTTAACCTCAGCGCATGTCTGCGCATCATCAGCCAAGGCATCCCTAGTCCACCCTTTAACGGTTGTTGACAGCAAGTAGAGCATTTCACAAGTGGTTTCCCGCCCTTCCACAAGAAGTAGAAGAGCTGTCTTTCCAACTTGATCAACCACGAATCAGGGCAAGGAACGACGGATAGGCGGTAGGTGATAACCGATGCGATAAACACATTGGCTACCTCCGCCCTTCCTTTCAGGGATAGCCACCGCCAAGACCAGGTCTTGACTGCCGTAGCCACCCTGCTCGATACCTCGCACCAGTTCTTCTCTATTTGGAGGTCTGGTCCGAACCAAACCCCTAGCAACTTAATCGGACCCTCTGTCCAACGTCCCACGACGCTGTCAGGCGGCATCGACTTGCCTCTCCAGGTGCCGAGCTGCAAGCCGACTGACTTTTCACGATTAACCTTTGCTCCTGTCACCGTCTCATAAACCTCTATGGCCTTGCCTACCCTCTGTAGGTGATCCATTTCGGTTACGATGATGGTGATGTCATCCGCGTAAGCTGACACCGATTTTCCACAACCTGGCTGTCTCGGGATGCCGCTCAGTTTTCGCAGTAGTGGCTCAAGAGCCACCACGTACAAAAGCGGGGAGAAATTTCTTTATTACAGACACCAGGAAGCGATGGTCGACCCTATCGAATGCTTTAGATTGGTCTAAATGGACCAGTGCCCCGCCCTTGCCAGAATCACTATTAAACCCCTCTATAGTGTACCGCATAAGATGGAGATTATCCTGAATGGATCTGCCCGGAACGGCACATGTCTGTGCCCCTCCGATCAGACCATCCGCGACACACGCCAATCTTTTCGATAACACTTTGGCCAAAATCTTCAACTCTGTGTTTAGCAGAGTGATGGGCCTGAAATTATCAATGCACTCCCCCTTCTTCGGGTCCTTTCTGACAAGTGTCACTACTCCCCGGCGCACAGATCTGGGTATGAATTCGTTCTGCTGCCAGTTTGCATAGACCTCCGTCAGTAGGTGACCGAACAAGTCTGGCATACTCTTATATAACTCATAGGGTAGACCATCCAAACCCGGCGCCTTGCCCACGCCGCAGTCCGCCATCGCCTTAAGCACCTCCTCAGGCGTGATTGGCCCCTCACAGCCCTCCGCATCTCGCCCCGATAGGTGCGGCAGCCCGTCGAGGAGGTCCGTAAAGACCCTCCTGCTATCCAGTCCGCCGCCCCCACCGAAAAGCTGAGCGAAGTGCTCCTGAAAGGCCTCACACATCTCCTCGGGTTCGTTTATCAACTTACCTTGTTGGTTCGTCAAAGATCGAATTGTGGCATCACTACCACGCTGAGCTTCTACCACTCGGGCCCATCTCACGGCGTTGATTCCTTCACAACCCATTGCGCGGATCCTAGCCCTGACAATGCAGCCCATGTGTTTGGCCTCGAGGTGCTGGTTTAACACCAGTCTCTTGGCCCTCACCTGATCCGCAGAGCCAGTTTTCAAGGCTTCCTCTAATTCCTTAACTAGAGTTAATTCCATCCTAGCCTCTCTAGCCACTAATCCTATGCTATATCTAATAGACTCGAATTTGATGATATAAATTTTCCGAGGCCTCTCCCCCACCCCCCTTTCGTGAGTGCGCGTTTTTTTGTCATATTCGTTTAGAGCAAGTTGTTTTACACATATTACACTATTTTTTTTTTGTTTTGGTGCCCGGGTCAGCCCCTCAGACGCTTTCGGAAATTCCCGATGTGAGTTTTCCGAGGCTTCTCCCCCACTCCCCATTCGCGTGCGCGCATTTTTTTTTTCATATTCGTTCAGAGGAAGTTGTTTTACACCTATTACACACATTTTTTTTTGTTTCTTTCAATGGTGTAACGCTTTAGTTTAACCTTTCAGACGGTATAGAGTACGATTATATAGAAATTTGTGGGGAAAATCTTTTCCGAGGGGGTGGGGAGAGGACGTCGGATAATTCACAAGATCTGAGTTTTTCCCTCATAACTTTCAGGAAAATATAATCCTTTTGAAATTACAAATTAGGCTTTTCCTCCGGAATTTCGATGCTAAACATCCCTTTGAAGGGTTCAGGTCTTTACTTCTACCGTGTTTATATACGAGCTTTGTGCCTTAGAGTAGAAAAGAATGTTGATACTTTACTGACTTTTCTCCATGTTTCATGCTTGACAAAATATTGACATTAAGCTGCCCGTATCTATGTATTTGTGTATTTAGGAATGTACAGAATGAGGCAGAGGAGGAGTGATGTCTATGTTACCAAACAAAGCTGTGTTAATATGACACATGACTGAGGTGAAACCATCAGATATCTAGTGTCATTGGCATGTATATTGGTGTGTGTCTAGTACAAACGCAATGTCCAGGAGGTGTTATTACGATAGATATGTCTGTGATATAAACCTCTTGAAAATAGAGAGATGGGATAATTTTAATACTTCGTATAAAGAATTACTCCTACAATTTATGAAAACAGAAATGTCGTAAATTTGCACTTTTGAATATCTGCCTTTTAAACATGCTTTATGTCTTATATTATTTTTTCTATTCTTTCAGAAAATCACATGAAATTGGCTAAAAAGTATTTTTTACTTTTAAAGAATCATCAATATGTATCATGTTTGAAAGACTCTGCAAAGATATTCTACAAATGTATAATCCTGCTTCTATAAAACATTGCTGAGTTACAGTAAAATATTTGCTCTGAGAAAGAAAGCATTTCTTTATTTCTGTGTCTGAAATGTGCAAGAGATAATTTTCTCTTTTAAATATACTTTGATAGATTTCCAAAGAGTACTTGCAACATTTTTAAATATTGGCATTGATCACATTTAGAAGAAATATAAGAGAAGTGATATTTGTTTGGAATAAACTATAAAAGCAAAAAGAAGAAAAATATCCATATATTTTGGTGAGAGGAGAAATATTTTAGAAAAGTTGTTGATCTGTACAACTGGAAGGATTGATTTTATTTTTCGAAGAGATGTCAGAAGAATTAGGAAAATCACCATATGACTGTGACATCTGTGAAGAATCATTCTTTGAAGAAAGTAAATTCAATCAACACAAACAAATTCATACAGGGGAACAACCATATCCCTGTGATATCCGTGGTAAATCATTCTTAAATGGCAGTCACTTAACTCGGCACAAACGTATTCATACAGGGGAGAAACCATTTCCTTGTGATATATGTGGTAAATCTTTCCCTGAAAACTGTAACTTAACTAAACACAAGCGTATTCATACAGGTGAGAAACCATTTCACTCTGATATCTCTGGTGAATCATTCTCTCATAGCTTAGCTATTCACAAACAAATCCATACAGGAGACAAAGAATACCACTGTGATATCTGTGGCAAATCATTCAGTCAGGCAGTTTACTTAACCAGACACAAGCGTATTCATACAGGTGAGCAACCATATCGCTGTGATATCTGTGGTAAATCATTCAGTCAGACAGCTAACTTAACGACACACAAACGTATTCATACAGGTGAGCAACCATATCACTGCGATATCTGTGGCAAGTCGTTTTCTAAATAGTACACACATACTTACTCATACTGGGCTAAAACCATATCATTGTGATATCTGCAGTAAATCTTTCACACAAAAACCACTTAATTAGACAGAAGTGTATTTGTTATGCAAAGGACCCCATTGTTGTATAACATTCCTTCAGAAGGACAAGCTTGTTCCTCAGGAAAATCTCTACACATGATTGAAACCATATTATAAAGACATCCACAGAATATAGAAACTATATGAATGTGACATCTATGGTAAATCTTTGACATGAAATCATCCATTATTGAATCAAAATGGATCTAAAACATATCACTGTGATGTTAAACCTGAATCATTCTTTCAAAATGGTGAATTGTTTGTACACAGTCCTATTAATATGAAAGATATAACTGTAACCTAAGCTATTCGTGCTAAATCAATCTATGAAAATGATCAATTATTGAAATGTAAATGCATTGATACAGAAGATGAACCACGATGATGATGATCCTCATCATTTAACATTCTCCTATTCATGCTTCTGTGGATGAGATGGAATTCATTGATGGAGATTTTCTACATCTGGGTACCTTTGTTGTGACCAATCCTCACCTGTTTCCAATCAAGGAAATATTTTCCCTGGTGAGGCATATTTTACGCAGAGGACTAGAAATGAACAACTGCACAAGTATGACGGTCATGATGGCCCTTTACGTACATCACATAATATCTGGACAAGGATACACACACATACAGACACACACACACACATGTATGTTCAAAGATTTTCTTATAGGAAATCTTTTACATTTTTAAACTAGATCTAAATGTTTGTAATTCCTATTAGGAAATGAAACACATGTAATGCTGAATAAATAATATCAAACTCTTCTCCATTGTCCTTATGTGATTTGTAATTACCTTGCAAAAAATATTATCAAAACCTCCCACAAAAATAATACACACACACATACACATATCTCTTTACTCTTTTACTTGTTTCAGTCATTTGATTGTGGTCATGCTGGAGCACTGCCTTTAGTCAAGCAAATCAACCTCAGGACTTTACTTTTAAGCCTAATACTTATTCTATCGGTCTCTTTTGCAGAACCGCTAAGTTACGGGGACATAAGCACACCAGCATCAGTTGTCAAGCGATGTTTGGGGGACAATCACAGTCACACATACATATATATATGTATATATATATACATATATACAACCCGCTTCGTTTTAGTTTCCATCTACCAAATCCACTCACAAGGCTTTGGTCGGCCTGACACACAAGCTGGTTATCATATATATATATGTATGTATAGATCAGGCAATGAAGGTTACGGAAACGGTCATAGCCCAACTAATTAGGGAGTCAGTTTACAGGAGATTCAGTTTGGGTTTGTGCCAGGGAAAAGCACCACTGATGCTATATTTCTGGTAAGACAGCTGCAGGAGAACTACCTAGCAAAAGATGAACCTCTGTACCTGGCTTTCATTGACATGGAGAAAGCCTTTGACAGGGTCCCCTGATCCCTTATCTGGTTGTCAATGAGGAAACTAGGGATAGATGAATGGTTAGTGAGAGCTGTTTAAGCCATGTACAGGGACACTGTCAATAAGGTGAGGGTTGGCAACGAGTACAGTGAAGAATTTCGGGGAGAGGTAGGGGTCCACCAAGGTTCAGTCTGTATCCCCCTCCTATTTATCAGAGTCTTCCAGGCAAAAACAGAGGAATTCAAGGCAGGATGTCCCTGGGCAAAGTTCAGACTACTCTTACCGCTGCTGGTGACAAAGGGCCTCTCGCTCAGAGTAAAAGTTAGATGTATGACGTGTACGAACAGCTATGCTACATGGGCCGTGACTGCTGAGGACATGCGTAAGCTCACAAGGAATGAAGCCAGTATGATCCGATGGATGTGTAATGTCAGTGTATATACTCGACAGAGTGTAAGTACATTGAGAGAAACGTTGGACCTAAGAAGCATCAGATGTAGTGTGCAAGAGTGACAACTGAGCAGGTATGGTCATGTGGCAAGAATGGATGAGGATAGCTGTGTGAAAAAGTGCCACACCCTAGCGGTTGAGGGAACCTGTGGCAGAGGTAAACCCAGGAAGACCTGGGATGAAGTGGTGAAGCATGACCTTCGAATATTAGGCCTCATCAAGACAATGACTAGTGACCGAGACTTTTGGAAATATAATGTGCTTGAGAAGACCCGGCAAGCCAAATGAGACCAGAACCTCATGGCCTATGCCAGGGGTGTAACCAGCTCACTTATGCGTAGCTTTCCTTCGTTGGACACTAAACTCTGCTTGTGAAGACCTGTTGAGGCAGGTGAAATCGAAATCGGTTTTGATGACTGGCATCCGTGCTAGTGGAGCGCTAAGAGCACCATCCGAGTGTGATCGTTGCCAGAGCAGCCAATCGCTTTCCATGACAACATAAAAATTATAATGATGAAGAAGAATAAGGAATATGAGGGGGGATCTTTTTATTGGCAGTTGCTTTTCAATTGGAGTTAGTTCCCCTTGTTCATAGTTAATTCTTCCTAATTTTGTTTCTTCATCCTGTTTCTCACGCACCTTGATTGTTTGATCAGTTCCACTTTACAACTGATATTTAAGAGAAAATCCAATCAAATATATACAAATGATTGGTAATTAAATGTCTAAAGAAATAGATGCAGCATTTTTTTATTATGTGGACCAGCAAAATATGAAGTAACGTTCGTTGGAAAAAGGAAGAAATTCTCTTGAAGCTGTCGTTGTCCGCTCTGACTCGTTGACTCTCTCTTTATATCAATTATTATGTAAGTATTATACAAACATTTCTATTGTATTTAGTATCATATTACGTACATCTGTTTGTTTCCATGTGTTGAATAAGTTAAAAGAAAGAATCTCAATAAACAAAGACGAAATTATATGAAAGTAAGGCTGTTCTTTTAATACTTTCATTGTGTTATCCCTTCTCTTTTCGATATTTCATCGCACTTGTGTCTACGCCTTCCGGATCGCCGTTATTTCTTAATGTCAGATTAATACCTCGTTTAGATAAAATTCCTCTTTTTGACTTGTAAATTGGACAATTTAGTTGCGGGAAAATTACGATGTAATTTGTAAGAAAAGATGGGGAATGTATAAAAGTACGATTGTGCACTTGAATTACTGAAACGAAAAGTTAATATAGTTTACAGACGAAATGAAAGGTCTTTGAATTGAAACACTAGAAAGTACCTAATTTGACCAAAAATAAATATAAAAATCCGTTTATATAATCTTTTACTCGAAAATTAGTAGTGAAGCTATTAAAAAAAAATATCGACACGACATATAAAATGAAGGCTGATGGCCATTGTTTAAAAACTATCGCCTTGTGAAATTTTACAAGGTCTCTGGTTGGGGATAAGGAAAAAGTGCGTGATTTAAGGGAGATTTGGCTGTTGTTTCTAGTACGTGCAGGACCACCCTCGTTTTACTTTGAAATGTCTATTGATGTTTTTCAATATTACGCCCCATTAAAAGTACTTACACTAAAAAGAACAAGAGAAAAATTAAAAGGCGGACCGTCACCATAACCTCATTTCGTTTCATTTCGTTTTTTAGCAACCCACATTTTCAGGTAGGGAGATACCGAATGTGTAAAAAAAAATTTGCCTTTCACCTCTCCAAATTCATTTTCACTCTTTTCAGAATCTTTTGGGTTTTTTTTTGTAAAATACGTGGAAAAATGCTGAGATTATGTTTCGTTTTGGGATTTGGTTTGCAAGATTCTTTATATGAGTTCGTGTGTTGAAGCATATTTTAGTGTGTCTGGGGGAGAGTCACTTTCTTTTTGTGCCTTATAATTTAACACACTCACCAGTAAAATTTCCCCTTATTTTCATTTTCCTAAAATTTTCGTTGCATCTTTTAACTTTTTCATTAGACTTGATTATGATTCTGAAGCAAATTCAATTTTCAAAAATAAAAATAATATCCCCCTTGCCAAAGCAGGGCATATACAGGGTGTTTTTTAGACCCTTTCCGTTATTACGCATGCGTAGATGTTTTCTATCTGTGCATTAAATCGGCTTTGAAGCAGCTTCTCCTCATGCTAGAAATAACAGCCAAATCTCCGACAAACACTACATACTTTGTAGGCAATCCTACACAATTGTACCCCATCGACTTCGTGAAATTTGTGCTCCTTATGAAACTTTATCGCATTAATTATTAAGCATTAATGTTTTGTTTCTCATAAAATGGTGTATTTTTAATTTACATTAAATTATTATTTAAGGCAAACACAACCCGCAAATTGTTGTCAATTTAATGTTCTTGTATTTAATTTCGATTTGCATATGTTCGTCAATTCGCTACGTTCTCTCTAAAGGAAATAAAATCAAAAATTTAAATTGGTGGGGATGAAATTATTTTTATTTTATTATTATTATTTTTTTTATTTTTTTGCATATTCGTAATTTCCGACATCTACAACGTAGGAATACGCGAAATTTTTTTCGATATAATGCATTTTTCAACGAGTGGTTCCAAAACTGCATTAGCCTCGTTTCAGGATCTAGTTTAGCGCCCCAGTCACCAAAATGAGTTTTTAAAAAAAAATCTACCTGGAAAAAACACGGAGATTAAGAATATGGGGGAACAAAAACAAATTTTAATTTAAAATGGAAAACTCCAAACTTCATCACCCTCTCTTCCTCGCCACCCCATCCTTGTTTTGTCCGTTTCTGAAGGCGTAGATTTATAGTGAAACAGCAAAAGGATCACGGAATGTGAAGCCCTCATCACGAAACTCGATATACATCAGAAATTCCCCAAGAAAGAGTTTGACGGTGCTAATCAGACATCAAGTATTCGTTCTTTACTGAATTTTCTTCATGTTTAATGTTCCACAAAATATTGACAGTAAACTTCCCATATCCAAACCTGTGTTGATGTGATAGAAGACTGAAATGAAAACATCAGATGTCTAGCATCACTAACATGTATATTGTTGTGTGTGTGTGTCTGGGAGTTGTTATTATAATACATGTGTCCACTCTATGATAGAAACTTCTTAAAAATGATGAGATTGGATAAGTTTAATACTTCTACAATTTAGCAAAATAGAAGTGTTATAAATTTGCACTTTTGAATATCTACCTTTTAAACATGCTTGATGTCTTATATTATTTCTTCTATTCTTTCAGAAAATCCCATGAAATTGGCTAAAAAGTATTTTTTACTTTTAAAGAATCATCAATATGTATCATGTTTGAAAGACTCTGCAAAGATATTCTACAAACATATAATCCTGCTTCTAGAAAACATTGCTGAATTACAGTAAAATATTTCCTCTGAGAGAGAAAGCATTTCTTTACTTCTGTGTCTGAAATGTGCAAGAGGTAATTTTCTCTTTTAAATATACTTTGATAGATTTCCAAAGACTATTTGCAACATTTTTAAATATTGGCAATGATCACATTTTGAAGAAATATAAGAGAAGTGATATTTGTTTGGAATAAAGTATAAAAGCAAAAAGTGATGAGAGGAGAAATATTTTTGAAAGGCTATTGATAGGTAAAACATAAAGGATTGATTTTATTTTTCCTGAAAAGATGTCGGAAGAAGCCTCAAAGTCATCATATGACTGTGACATCTGTGGTAAATCTTTCTCTGGTACCACAAGATTAACTACACACAAACGTATTCATACAGGGGAGAAACCATATCAATGTGATATCTGTGGTAAATCATTCATTGAGGGCAGTAACTTAACTAGACACAAACGCATTCATACAGGTGAGGAACCGTATCATTGTGATGTGTGTGGTAAATCATTCTCTGCGCGCAGTAACTTAACTACTCACAAGCGTGTTCATACAGGGGAGAAACCATACCCCTGTGATATCTGTGGTAAATCTTTCTCTGTTGGCAGTAGCTTAAATACACACAAACGTGTTCATACAGGGGAGAAGCCATACCCCTGTGATATCTGTGGTAAATCATTTTCTGATGGCAGCAGCTTATATAAACACAAACGCATTCATACTGGGGAGAAACCATTTCACTGTGATATCTGTGGTAAATCTTTCTCTCGTACTCATAGCTTAGATATTCACAAACATAGCCATACAGGTGACAAGAAATACCACTGTGATATCTGTGGTAAATCATTCTCTGCTGGCAGTAGCCTAAATACACACAAACTCATTCATACAGGGGAGAAACCATATCACTGTGATATCTGTGGCAAATCATTCTCCGTTGGCAGTAACTTGACTGCACACAAACTCATTCATATAGGCGAGAAACCATATCAGTGTGATATTTGTGGTAAATCATTCTCTGATGGCAGTAACTTGACTAAACACAAACGTATTCATACAGGGGAGAAACCATATCACTGTGATATCTGTGGTAAATCTTTCTCTCGTATTTATAGCTTAGATATTCACAAACATAGCCATACAGGAGACAAAAAATACCATTGTAGTATCTGTGGCAAATCATTTTCTGCTGGCAGTAGATTAACTACACACAAACTAATTCATACAGGTGAGAAACCACATCACTGTGATACCTGTGGTAAATCATTCTCCACTGGTAGTAATTTAACTACACACAGACGTATTCATACAGGGAAGAAACCATATCACTGTGATATCTGTGGCAAATCATTCAGTCAGACAGGTAACTTAACTACACACAAACGTATTCATACAGGTGAGCAACCATATCACTGTGATATCTGTGGTAAATCTTTCTCTATTAGTAGTAGCTTAACTACACACATTCGTATTCATACCGGGGAGAAACCATATCGCTGTGATATCTGTGGTAAATCATTCTCTGAAAGCAGTATCTTAACTACACACAAGCGTATTCATACTGGTGTAAAGCCATATCATTGTGATATCTGCAGTAAATCATTCTCACAAAAACATCATTTAATTAGACACAAGTGCATTCGTTATGCAAAGGATCCGTAGCACAATGACATTTCTTGTATAATATTCCCCAAGAAAAACCTTTAGACTTGATTGAAACTATATTATGAATATGATATCTATAGTAAATCTTTCATTTCAAATGACCCATCATTGAATCAAAAGAGCATTGACAGAGGAAGGAAAACATATCACTGTGATGTTAAACCTGAATCATTTTTTTCAAGATGGTGAATTGTTTGTACACAGTCCTGTTAATATGAAAGATATAATCATACCTCAAGATATTTGTGTTGAATCAATCTATGAAAATGATCAATTATTAAAACATAACTGCATTCATACAGAAGAGGAACCATATCACTACAATGATGATAATCATCATCATTTAACATTCACTTTCCGTGCTTCTGTCCATCAGATGGAATTCTTTGATTGAGATTTTCTGCAGCTGGATGCCTTTCCTGTCACCAATCTTCACTTGATTTCAAGCAAGGAAATATTTTCACTGGTGAGAAATATTTGAAACAGAAGACTGGAAATGAAGAACTGTATCTGTATGACTGTCACGATAGCCATTTACGAGCATCACGTGATATCTGGTCAAAGGTACACACACATATGTATGTCTGGAGAATTTCTTATAGGAAATCTTTTACATTTTTAATCTACTTCTAAATGTTTGTGATTCCTATTAGGAAACGAAACACATGTAATGCTGAATAAATAATATCAAACTTTTCTCTGGTCTCCTCATTTAATATGTAATTACTCTGCAAATAATATACAACCCTTCCACAAAAATAATACACACACACAGAGATATATATATAATAAAGAGCTTGTTTGCTCAGTTGTTACACACTTATCATCATCTGTTTTCCCTGCTGACCAGAATAGTGGGAGAGAGGGAGGTTTGAAGAAATGGGGGGAAGATGTAGAGAAAGGTGATCTTATACTAATTCTGCTGGTCATTATGTTACTTAGCCTGTCAGTAACACTGTTGATGTGACTAGAGAAAAACAAGGAGAGAAATGACTGAGAATTAAGCGTGTACGATGTGTGATGAGGGGAATGTAGTAGTTAATTTATGGTTATAAAAGTCAGTTGAAGGTAGAGGTAGAAAGGAGAGTTAGAAACAATTTTAGCGGATTGGTGATGTTGTGATGGTAAGATTAAAGAAAGATGGAGAGAGAGATGATGGTGGTGGTAGTATCACCTACAAATTGAAATTTGTATTGGCTCTGACCCATCTCCTTGGCTTATAAGTTACCAATGATGTGGTTTTCAGTGTATGCCATGTTATGTTAAATTTTTACTCACATGAAATTGTGACTCCTATATTTTACTATACAATTTTTGTTTTCTAGAAGAAAAATTTGACCATTTCAATTTCAAAATTTAATTTTATTTCTTTATGGGGAAAATAGAAAAATAAGAGTGAATATTTATTTTATGAGAGCTGAGTGTATAAAATTGTGCATAAAATATATGAGCTATATGAAGTACGTTGAGTCATTATTACATTCCAATTTCCTTCACATTTCAATGAATAATAGATGGGTGACTATCTTTTGATACAGACACAACACAGGCTACACTTTCGAAGTTTTAGATAAAGTTTTCAGAAATAACCGAATAGGTTTGCTATTAATTTCATGAAATATCCAGGGATAGGAGTGGCTGTATGGATCCCGAGGTGGCTGGAGGGATCTACGGACAAGCCGGGGGAACCCCACCCTGTTGCTGTGAAGAAGGGGAAAAAAAAAGAAAAACACTGCATCGCCAGCAGTGGCATGCCCCGAGACCCCTTTGTTGGGATGTGTGCCACCAGAGGGGGAGAAGTAGGAAACCTCGTTGGTGGGATGTGTGCCACCGAGCGAGGAAGTTGAGGCCTCTCCCGATGAATGAGTGGAAAAATTTGTTCTATTGGAGGGGAGGGGCCATTGATAATTATGTGGAAAATGTCCTTGACAGTCGGGGACTAATAGACCCGACTTTCATTGACAGACCAGAGTGGCCTCCTCAGGTGGCTGCTCTGGTACAGGAAAGAAAGGGCTCTTTTCACATGTCAGTGCCATCTTTATGTAAGTAGTACCCGCAATAATAGTGATTTTTGAGGAAGAATTTTCAAAGAAACGCTTTCAAAAAAATATCAAATCTATAAAGTAGAGCCGAAATTCTTAAAAGAATAGAGTTAGTTCCCCTTGAACTTTCATCTGCGTTTTGAGAAATTTGCTGCCTTTTGTTGAGAGAGTTCGATTTTTTGCTCATCGTTGTTTGTGTTAATTGTTAATTGAACAGTGCCCGTTGTGTAACGGTAATTTTCGCCCTACGGGGCAGAAAATTCTCTATTTAATATTGTTATTACCTTCGAAGGTAATTTTTGAAACATTTTTGAGAAATGGATTTCGACTTGGCGTCGAAGAATGATTTTCCCGCGATGGGAACAAGTGAATTAAAGGACACTGAAGTAACAAAACAGTCTTTTTCGGCCGCGGTAGGCGGAACCATGATGGACGTTGAATTCAAGATCGAACAACTGTTCGAATTTAGGAACTTGGTGAAAATGGAAGGAAACGAAATCAAACTTGTACCGCCGCAAGCGAAGGTACAAGAAATAAAGGAAAAAACAGTTATATACAAAGTGTATAGCTACAAAGAAAAGAAAATTATGGACGTCAGAAACGAAATTGTCGAAAAGTGCTTGTCCCCGGTGTGGGACAAAATTCGCCATGTCGTTCGAGGTGCTCGCAGCGCTACTGTTGAAGCACATTTTGACTCGGCTGAGGTAGCAAGAGAGGTGTCATCATTGACCCTGAAAAATGATGATATCATGCTGCTACCCTCGTATATGGGAAAAAGAACAGCTAAACTGCTGGTAGAGGACATACCGAGAGGGTATGATATAATGTGGGTAGCAGCGGCGGTCCTGCACAATGTAGAGCGGGAAATTTCGATTCTGCAGATGAGAAGGAAAGAGGAGGTACGCTGGAAGGGACAGACGCTGGAACTCCTCGTTCAGGCAGAAAACAAGATATTGGAGAACCTGCCCGATAGGATATTTAACGAAGATGCAACGTCCATGAGAGTGTCAGTGGAGGGGCGCAGACCTAGATGTTTTAAATGTGGCGAGAAGGGTCACGTCCGCTCGAACTGCTTAAAAAAAAAGAAAACCAACGAAGCCCCTCCTCAAAGTGCTTCAAACACTGTAGGGGAGAAGGCGGAAAAAGATAACAAGACGACGACAAGCAAAGAAACAGAAACGGAGGATTGTATCGTACAAATGGATTACACACAGGTGACACACAAAAGAAAAAAAGACAACACCCTGGACTCCCCTCCCCAAACAAGGAAAAAATCAGCAAGCACCGCAGACATACACACAAAGCAAATTCCCCAGCCCTACCCCCATGGCACTGTATTCATTGGGAAACAGTTCGCCAAGCCCCTCCCCATAAAACAAGATGTGAAAAAGTCTTTAAAAAAAAATGATAAGATCATTGCTTTTGATGAAAAAAACCAAAGGGTATATAAATACTATAAATTTTCAAAATTTAAACTATTTAGCAAGGCTACAGACATAAAAGCAACCACTCGCTTCGCAAAAATAAAGGAAGACGAGTGGAAGGAGGAAATACTACAAGAACATCTAAAGAATAGACTGATTAGAGATGTAACAAAAGAAGTACTGGAGGGTAAACTTGTTATAACCCTGGCAACCACACCTACCCAGAGCCCGGTGGCAACGCCGGTTAAGAGCCCTGCAGCTACGACCACAAGGGAGGAAGAAGGGGAAGCGGGCAGATTTAAACTGTCATGCTCCCTTTCTCAACCGTAAGTTCATTTATTTTTTCTCTCACCGACAATGGCTAAGCTGGGTTGTGTGAATGTACGTGGAATGGGGACGAAATGGAAACAAATTTGTTTCCTGAACGACCTCACGACACATGGAGTAGACATAGCTATTGCAACCGAGTCCAAGATGAACGAGGCCCAAGCGTTCTCGCCTCTTCTAAATGGGTTCGAGAAATTTATTTCTCCTAGCCGAGGAAGAGGCAGAGGCGTGGCAGTCCTTATCAGGAAGAGCTTGGACTTGCAGGTAAGTACTGTCTTTCTGGACCCAGAAGGCAGGCTGGTTGTTCTGGATGTGACCCACGTAAGTAAACAGTCCTTCAGGTTGGTAGCTGTCTACGCTCCGAACGAGGGTAGACAGACGGGTTTTTTTCGGAACCTGGAGCCCTTTTTAGCGACGTCGAAAACGGTAATCCTAGTAGGGGACTTTAACACTGTCCTTGAAGCGCGGGTCGACAGTGTTGGCTCAACCAATAGGAAGGGGAACCCTAGCCTCAAGGGTCTACTAGAGAGCTTTGATCTAGTGGACCGTTACCGACTGGATGAGCCGAGCGTTCCACAGTGGACGTGGAGTAACAACGACGGCTCACACAGATCGTATTTAGATAGGATATTTATTAAGAAAAGAGATAAGGATACGTTTAGTTGTCCACAGTTTCACATTGTGCCTTACACGGATCACAAATTTGTGACGTGTAGGATGCAAGTAGACAAGTGTCATAGACAGGGACCCGGGTACTGGAAGCTGAACAAGGCTATTTTGAATTGTGAAGACTTCCGTACCCGGATTAAGGTGTTAGTACAGAGGGCATTGTGTGGCACCATCATTAACAATAGATGGTGGCACTCCCTCAAAAGAGCCATTCGTTCAGAGTCCATTAGATTTAGCAATAAGCTAAGGTTAGATAGGTCTAGGATAGAGGACGATTTAGTTAAGAATCTAAACGAGGCAATGGAAGCTGGCTCTGCATCCGGAGTGATGGCGGCAAGGACGGTATTGTACCGTCACCTTAACTCCAAACACGAAGGTTGCAGAGTCAGAGCTAAGCTACGCGCTGGGAAACGAGAAGGTATTAACGTTGCCGGATGGGCCCGTCGAGTGGAGAGTCAGAGAGGTAACAAAGCCTCAATCAAGTCTTTAACTGACGAACAGGGACAAAAGATCTATGGACAGGAGGAGATGCAAAAGTTTCTTCACCAGCATTTCGCCCGCGTGTTCGGGGGTGGTGTGGCGCCGGAGCGGGGGAGGACCTTAAAGGATTTCCTGGCCGGCGGACCGCGGCTCTCGGGGCGTGAGGTGGAGTGCTGTGAAGAAGCGATCACTCCCGCGGAGATAGAGGGGATACTGGCCGGATGCGCCGGGGAGAAGTCGCCGGGGTTGGATGGTCTGCCCTACGAGTTTTACCAAAGTATGCCGGACTTGTTCGGGGGAATATTGGCAGGCGTCTACACGAACTGGCAGCAGAATGGGAGAATTCCCAGTTCTGTAAGCCGGGGAGTGGTGACGCTAATCCAGAAAGACCCGAGCAAGGGGGATAACATTAGTAACTACAGGCCCATAACTCTACTTAATGTAGAGTTAAAGATTTTGGCCAAGGTGTTGGCAAAAAGGTTGACGGTTGTCGTGGAGAAACTTGTAGGCAGAGCACAGACATGTGCAATTCCAGGCAGGTCGATCCAGGACAATCTTCACCTTATACGCTACACCTTAGATAGGGTGGGTAAATTAACCGGCAAGGGCGGGGTAATGGTCCATTTAGACCAAAGTAAAGCGTTCGATAGGGTAGACCATGAGTACCTGGCGACGGTCCTCGAAGCGGCTGGACTGGGCCCTGAATTTCGCGGGTGGATCTCCGCTATGTATAGCGGCATCAAGTCCACCGTCCAGATAAACGGTTACCTAACGGAACCGTTTTCGATCGAATGTTCAGTTCGTCAAGGGTGCCCCTTGTCACCACTTTTGTACGTGTTGGCTCTTGAGCCATTGCTGCGAAAGTTGGAGAGGCTGGGAAGTAACTCGGATGAGATCGGAGGTGGGAGGACGGTTACTGCTTATGCGGATGACGTCACCCTCATCGTGTCCAATGAGGCCCAGCTACCTTGTGTGGAAGAGGCTATCAGAGGATACGAGGAGGTGGCAGGAGCAAAGGTTAACAAGGACAAGTTGGTTGGCTTGCGCCTCGGCACCTGGAGGAGCAAGTCGATATCGTCCAGTGTCGTGGGACACTGGACGGATGGCCCTGTTAAGTTGCTAGGAGTTTGGTTTGGGCCAGACTCCCAAACGGAGAGGAACTGGAGTGAGGTGACGAGCAAGGTGGAGGCCATAGTACGGACCTGGTCCGGAAGGTTTCTGTCCTTGAAAGGAAGGGTGGAGGTGGTACAGATGTTCATTGCATCTGTAATCACTTACCGCCTGACCGTTGTCCCTTGCCCCGATTCATGGCTTAGCAAGTTGGAGCGAATCCTTTTCCGCTTTTTGTGGAAGGGAGGAAAGCCACTTGTGAGGCGCTCCGTTTGCTGCCAGGAACCGTTAAAGGGTGGGTTAGGAATGCCTTGGTTGATGATGCGCAGACATGCGTTGAGGCTGAAGCATCTCTGGCACCACCAGGAGGGTGATAAGGTGTGGAGTCCACTGGCAGGGGAATTTTTCCCGAGACCAGCCTCCTTAGTGAATTTTAAACCCGGTCGCATCAAAAGATGGAAACTGACTTTATGGCAAAAGGAGTGCCGACCGGCACTCACGCTGATCCACAAGGCGGGCAAGGCCGGCTGCGGAAATACCACCTCGGTATTTTATAGAAGGCTGGTAGAGGCAAAGAACGACGACGTCCTAGGAGGGGCTCTGGGGTTTGACGAAGACCAGCTTACCAACCTGTTTAAAAAGACTTTCAGGACGGGGTATTTGGATAATTTCCAAAGATCCCTGGCTTGGCAGTGCTATACCTGTTCGCTTTACCTGTTCGCGAGAAGTTATCGCGGCACGGAATTTCAGTGCCACCGACGTGTCCAAGGTGCGAGTTGGACGATGAAACCGTCCAGCACGCTTTTGTACACTGTCGGAAGTTGTCCGACTTGATAAGTTACGCAGAACACGTGTTATCGCATCTGGGACGAGTACAGCTGTTGGCTGAGTCTATGATTAAGATGATACCGCCAACTGGACTCTCGAAGGAAGGTGAGGCATGTTTTCACTGCGCGGTGGCAGTAGTAAAAGAATGCATGTGGCGAACAAGAATGGAAGGAGTCGCGATAGGATCCTTTGTCTCGGGCCCCGGCTTGCTCACTTACTTCAGATATCATCTGAAGAGCAAAATGGGGCTGGAAAAGAGGATCTTACCACGGGGTGTGTATGAGAAAAGATGGAAGGAAGTGGAAAAAAAAGGTGGGTGTCAGAAACCCAGCTTAACTATGGAGGGAGGAGAGGAAACAAAAGCTGCGGGGCCTTATAAATTGCCGGGGTTTAAAACTTCGGTAAGATCGAAAGTTTATGAAATGTTATAATATTCTATTGGTCACGTAAAGGACAATTTACAGACGAATTTTTATAATGAATAATCCAAATGTTATGGAAAATTTTTAATCGAACCTCTTAACTGTTTTTTGCATGTATGTCCTGTATTTGTCCTTCTATGTAACGATTGTATAATCATAATAAAGAAATATGGAGTTAGTTCCCCTTGACAACTCTTCCTAATTTTCTTTATTTCTTGCTCCTGTTTCTCACGCACCTTGATTGTTTGATCAGCTCCACTTTACGACTGATATTTAAGAGACAATCCAATCAAATATATACAAATGATTGGTAATTAACTGTCTAAAGAAACAGATACAGCATTTACGATTATGTGGACGTGAAAAATATGAAGTAACGTTCGTTGGAAATAGGAAGAAATTCTCTTGAAGCTGTCAGTGTCCGCTCTGATTCGTTGACTCTCTCTTTATATCATTTACTATGTAAGTATTATAAAGACATTTCTATTGTATTAAGTATCATATTACGTACATCTGTTTTTTTCCATGTGTTGAATTAAAAGAATCTCACTAAACAAAGACGAAATTATATGAAAGTAAGGCTGTTATTTTAATAATTACGATGTAATTCGTAAGAAAAGATGGGGAATGTATAAAAGTATGAATGTGCGCTTGAATTACTGAAACGAAAAGATAATATCTTTTACAGACGAAATGAAAGGGCTTTGAATTGAAACACTAGAAAGTACCTAATTTGACCAAAAATAAATATAATAATCCCTTTATATAATCTTTTACTCCAAAAATTAGTAGAGAAGATATTAAAAAAAATATCGACACGACATAAAATGAAGGCTGATCGCTGTTGTTTAAAAACTATCGCCTTGTGAAATTTAGTTTACTCGAATCAGTCACCAATAATTTAATTTTCCATGCTTGAAGCATTATAAACATTTTTATGTCCATTAAAATATATAGACATTATAATAATAATAATCAAAAAGTCACTGAGAATGGTTTTAAGTGTGGTTTCACATTTTTATACTTCCCACTCCCTCGGAAAAATTCTTACACATAAATCCCCATATATTCTTAACCTAAACGAGATTTCTTGAAAATGTCATTAAAAACCATCCATTTACGTGGAAGTTACGAGGCAACAAAGTGAATGGGGTACTGATCTGTAGTTATGCCGTCATTTTATGATAATGGCAAAGTAAAACACGCCTACTCCATTGCTGGGATATAAGCAAAGGGAAAAAAGATGCTGATTTAAATTTTTACTCGCACACCAACCGAGTGAGGCCGTGTATATTTGGGGGTAGGGCAAAAACATATCACTGTGACATCAGGGGTAAATCATTCTCTGTTAGTAGTTGCCTAACTAGACCCAAGCATACTCAGACACTGGACAAAACACCCTTCAGATGAAACCATCTGCTGTCTAGTGTCATTGACATGTATATTGGTATCTGCGTGTGTCTAGGAAAGGCTTAATGTCCAGGAGGTGTTATTATAATACATGTGTCTACTCCCTCATGCAAACCTCTTGAAAATAGATGGGATAAATATAATAGTTCAGATAAATTTATGAAAACAGAAATGTCGTAAATTTGCACTTTTTAATATCTGCCTTTTAAACATACTTTATGACTCATATTATTTTTTCTATTCTTTCAGAAAATCACATGAAGTTGGCTAAAAAGTATTTTTTGCTTTTAAAGAATCATCAATATGTATCATGTTTGAAAGACTCTGCAAAGATATTCTACAAATATATAATCCTGCTTCTATAAAACATTCCTGAGTTACAGTAAAATATTTCCTCTAAGAGAGAAAGCATTTCTTTACTTCTGTGTCTGAAATGTGCAAGAGATATTTTTCTCTTTTAAATATACTTTGATGGATTTCCAAAGAGTATTTGCGGCATTTTTAAATATTGGCATTGATCACATTTTGAAGAAATATAAGAAAAGTGATATTTGTTTGGAATAAACTATAAAAACAAAAAGAAAAATATCCGTATACTTTGGTGAGAGGAGAAATATTTTTGAAAAGTTGTTGATCTGTACAACTTGAAGGATTAATTTTATTTTTCTTGAAGAGATGTCTGTAGAATTAAGAAAATCATCATATGACTGTGACATCTGCAAAGAGTCATTCTTAGAAGAAAGTAGATTCAATCAACACAAACAAATTCATACAGGGGAGAAACCATATCACTGTACTGTCTGTGGTAAATCATTGTCTGACAGGAGTAGCTTTGCTCGTCACAAACGTATTCATACGGGGGAGAAACCTTATCACTGTAGTATCTGCGGTAAATCATTCTCGAATGACGGTCACTTAGCTCAACACAAACGTACTCATACAGGAGAGAGACCTTATCCTTGTGATATCTGTGGTGAATCCTTCTCTGCTGGCAGTAGCTTAACTCGTCATAAACGTATTCATACAGGAGAGAAACCATTTCCTTGTGATGTATGTGGTAAATCTTTCCCTGAAAACTGTAGCTTAACTCAACACAAACGTATTCATACAGGGGAGAAGCCATATCACTGTAGTATCTGTGGTAAATCATTCACTAATGACAGTCACTTAATACGACACATACGTATCCATACAGGAGAGAAACCTTATCCCTGCGACATCTGTGGTGAATCGTTCTCTGTTGGCAGTAACTTAACTCGTCATAAACGTATCCATACAGGAGAGAAACCATTTCCTTGTGATATATGTGGTAAATCTTTCACTGAAAAAAGTGGCTTAACTAAACACAAACGTATTCATACAGGGGAGAAACCATATCCCTGTGATATCTGTGGTGAATCATTCTCTCGTAGTTATAGCTTAGATATTCACAAACAAATCCATACAGGTGACAAAAGATACCACTGTGATACCTGTGGTAAATCATTTTCTGCTGGCAGTAGATTAACTACACACAAACTAATTCATTTAGGGGAGAAACCATATCATTGTGATATCTGTGGCAAATCATTCAGTCAGACAGGTAATTTAACCAGACACAAACGCATTCATACAGGTGAACAACCATATCGCTGTGATACCTGTGGTAAATCTTTCAGTCAGGCAGGTAACTTAGCTACACACAAACGTATTCATACAGGTGAGCAACCATATGATTGCGATATCTGTGGCAAATCATTCTCTGAAAAGGGTATTTTAACTACACACAAACTTATCCATACTGGTGTATAGCCATATCATTGTGATTTATGCAATAAATCATTCTCACAAAAACATCAATTAATTAAACACAAGTGCACTTGTTATGCAAATGATCCGTAGCGCAATGACATTTCTTGTATAACATTCCCCGAGGAAAACCTTTAGACATGATTGAAACGATGTTATGAATGTGATATCTCTAGTAAATCTTTCATTTGAAATCATCCATTGACAGAGGAAGGAAAACACATCACTGTGATGTTAAACCTGAATCATTCTTTCAAAATGGTGAATTGTTTGTACACAGTCCTATTAATATGAAAGATATAACTGTAACCTAAGCTCTTTGTGCTAAATCAATCTATGAAAATGATCAATTATTGAAATGTAAATGCATTCATACAGAAGAAAAACCACGATGATGATGATCCTCATCATTTAAAATTCACTTTTCCATGCTTCTATGGATCAGATGGAATTCATTGATGGAGATTTTCTACATCTGGGTACCTTTCTTGTGACCAATCCTCACCAGTTTCTAGGCAAGGACATATTTTCCCTGGTGAGACATTTTTGACTCAGAAGACTGGAAATGAACAACTGCACAAGTATGACGGTCATGATGGCCATTTACGAGCATAATATACAATCTGGACAAGGGTACACACACACTCACTGACACACTTGTTCAAAGATTTACTTGTTTTCTCTACATGTAAAAGTTTGTGATTCCTATTAGGAAATGAAACACATGTAATGCTGAATAAATAATATCAAACTTTTCTCCAGTCTCTTTATGTGATATGTAATTACCTTGCAAAAAATATTATCCAAACCTCCCACAAAAATAATACACACACACACACACACACACACACAGATGTGGTGGTGAGTGCATAGTGAAAACGGTTTTGTCTTTTCATTGAAATAAATTTTTGTATCACCTACAAATTGAAATTTGTATTGGCTCTGATCCATCACCTTGGCTTATAAGTTACCAATGATGTGGTTTTCAGTGTATGCCATGTTCCTTTAATTTTTTACTCACATGAAATTGTGACTCCTATATTTTACTATACAATTTTTGTTTTCTAGAAGAATAATTTGAGCATTTCAATTTCAAAATGTAATTTTATTTGTTATGGTCAAAATGGAAAAATAAGAGTGAATATTTATTTTATGAGTGCTGTGTATTAAGTCTATAAAATTGTGCATAAAATATATAAGCTATATGAAGTGCATTGAGTCATTATTATATTCCAATTTCCTTCACTTTTCAATGAATAAGAGATGGGTGACTATCTTTTGATTCAGACACAACACAGGCTACACTTTCGAGGTTTTAGATAAAGTTTTCAGAAATAACCGAATAGGTTTGCTATTAATTCATGAAATGTTCACGGGTCCCACTAGTTCACATTAAGAGAATCATGTAGTGAACTGAAGGTAGAGGTGAAGAATGAGAGACAAAGTGGAAGGGAGAAGTGTTAATGATATGTGGTGTAGTGAAGAAGGAATACTTATTACTTGGTTAACAGGTTAGCTGAAGGGAAAAATGAAGAGAAAGAGATATGTTTAGGATACATTATTTGTGAGAGAGTGAGGTTAAAGAGAAGGAGATAGAAAGAGATGGACAGTGGAGGCAGATAGGGTTTGTATTGTTAAAAGTTGATATCATCAAAGACCTGAAATGAAATAAATTTTGTTCCTGAAACTTATAGTGATGATGATGGTGGTGGTGGTGTGTTGATTGCAAAAAGGATTTTCTTTTTTTTATAAAGACCATCACTCAACACTTGCACTTCTGTGCAATTATTTATCGCCTTCTCACTTAAGAGATTGATATTTCTTTCTAAGGATTAATTTAGCCTAAACTATGGATTCACAAGAGACACAGTTGCAAGCTGCCTGAGAAAAGATGCACAGATCTAGAGCATGGAACACTAAGAAGATATAATAAAAAAGAGGAAAAAGATGGCACCGATGGTGTTGTGAGGAATTGGATGTAGACAGATGCCAAGTATATTCAAAGAAAGCTAAAACTATGAATGCTATAAAAATGCAAATCATCCTCTCTTTCTTAAATAGGTCCTCTTAATTTTTTTCATTCTGTAGAATTTACATGGGTCCCACTAGTAATTAATAATAAACTAAAGTGGCAAACTGGCAGGGTCGTTAGCACGTTGGGGAAAATGCTTAGCTCTGGGTCTTCTGACATGACATTTGCATTTAAATTCTGCCAAGGTGGACTTTGTCCTACATCCAGAGATGGGTTTGATGAAAGGAAGCCCCTTTTGAGCACTGGAGTTGAAATAATCAATTCAATGCTTCCTGTGGAATTTCCGGCCTTGTTCCAAAATCTCAAAACCGTTAATTCCAGTCTCTTATATTCACTCTCACCCATGGAAATGCCATGACCATGGGATGTGTGCCACCAGAGGGGGAGAAGAAGGAAACCTCGTTGGTGGGATGTGTGCCACCGAGCGAGGAAGCTGAGGCCCCTCCCGATGAATGAGTGGAAAAATTTGTTCTATTGGAGGGGAGGGGCCATTGATAATTATGTGGAAAATGTCCTTGACAGTCGGGGACTAATAGACCCGACTTTCATTGACAGACCAGAGTGGCCTCCTCAGGTGGCTGCTCTGGTACAGGAAAGAAAGGGCTCTTTTCACATGTCAGTGCCATCTTTATGTAAGTAGTACCCGCAATAATAGTGATTTTTGAGGAAGAATTTTCAAAGAAACGCTTTCAAAAAATATCAAATCTATAAAGTAGAGCCGAAATTCTTAAAAGAATAGAGTTAGTTCCCCTTGAACTTTCATCTGCGTTTTGAGAAATTTGCTGCCTTTTGTTGAGAGAGTTCGATTTTTTGCTCATCGTTGTTTGTGTTAATTGTTAATTGAACAGTGCCCGTTGTGTAACGGTAATTTTCGCCCTACGGGGCAGAAAATTCTATGTTTAAAATTGTTATTACCTTCGAGGTAAGTTTTGAAACATTTTTGAGAAATGGATTTCGACTTGGCGTCGAAGAATGATTTTCCCGCGATGGGAACAAGTGAATTAAAGGACACTGAAGTAACAAAACAGTCTTTTTCGGCCGCGGTAGGCGGAACCATGATGGACGTTGAATTCAAGATCGAACAACTGTTCGAATTTAGGAACCTTGTAAAAATGGAAGGAAACGAAATCAAACTTGTACCGCCGCAAGCGAAGGTACAAGAAATAAAGGAAAAAACAGTTATATACAAAGTGTATAGCTACAAAGAAAAGAAACTTATGGACGTCAGAAACGAAATGGTCGAAAAGTGCTTGTCCCCGGTGTGGGACAAAATTCGCCATGTCGTTCGAGGTGCTGGCAGTGCTACTGTTGAAGCACATTTTGACTCGGCTGAGGTAGCAAGAGAGGTGTCATCATTGACCCTGAAAAATGATATCATGCTGCTACCCTCGTATATGGGAAAAAGAACAGCTAAACTGCTGGTAGAGGACATACCGAGAGGGTATGATATAATGTGGGTAGCAGCGGCGGTCCTGCACAATGTAGAGCGGGAAATTTCGATTCTGCAGATGAGAAGGAAAGAGGAGGTACGCTGGAAGGGACAGACGCTGGAACTCCTCGTTCAGGCAGAAAACAAGATATTGGAGAACCTGCCCGATAGGATATTTAACGAGGATGGAACGTCCATGAGAGTGTCAGTGGAGGGGCGCAGACCTAGGTGTTTTAAATGTGGCGAGAAGGGTCACGTCCGCTCGAAATGCTTAAAAAAAAAGAAAACCAATGAAGCCCCTCCTCAAAGTGCTTCTAACACTGAAGGGAAGAAGGCGGAAAAAGAAAACAAGACGACGACAAGCAAAGAAACAGAAACGGAGGATTGTATCGAACAAATGGATTACACACAGGTGACACACAAAAGAAAAAAAGACAACACCCTGGACTCCCCTCCCCAAACAAGGAAAAAATCAGCAAGCACCGCAGACATACACACAAAGCAAATTCCCCAGCCCTACCCCCATGGCACTGTATTCATTGGAAAACAGTTCGCCAAGCCCCTCCCCATAAAACAAGATGTGAAAAAGTCTTTAAAAAAAAATGATAAGATCATTGCTTTTGATGAAAAAAACGAAAGGGTATATAAATACTATAAACTTTCAAAATTTAAACTATTTAGCAAGGCTACAGACATAAAAGCAACCACTCGCTTCGCAAAAATAAAGGAAGACGAGTGGAAGGAGGAAATACTACAAGAACATCTAAAGAATAGACTGATTAGAGATGTAACAAAAGAAGTACTGGAGGGTAAACTTGTTATAACCCCGGCAACCACACCTACCCAGAGCCCGGTGGCAACGCCGGTTAAGAGCCCTGCAGCTACGACCACAAGGGAGGAAGAAGGGGAAGGGGGCAGATTTAAACTGTCATGCTCCCTTTCTCAACCGTAAGTTCATTTATTTTTTCTCTCACCGACAATGGCTAAGCTGGGTTGTGTGAATGTACGTGGAATGGGGACGAAATGGAAACAAATTTGTTTCCTGAACGACCTCACGACACATGGAGTAGACATAGCTATTGCAACCGAGTCCAAGATGAACGAAGCCCAAGCGTTCTCGCCTCTTCTAATGGGTTCGAGAAATGGGTTCGAGAAATTTATTTCTCCTAGCCGAGGAAGAGGCAGAGGCGTGGCAGTCCTTATCAGGAAGAGCTTGGACTTGCAGGTAAGTACTGTCTTTCTGGACCCAGAAGGCAGGCTGGTTGTTCTGGATGTGACCCACGTAAGTAAACAGTCCTTCAGGTTGGTAGCTGTCTACGCTCCGAACGAGGGTAGACAGACGGGTTTTTTTCGGAACCTGGAGCCCTTTTTAGCGACGTCGAAAACGGTAATCCTAGTAGGGGACTTTAACACTGTCCTTGAAGCGCGGGTCGACAGTGTTGGCTCAACCAATAGGAAGGGGAACCCTAGCCTCAAGGGTCTACTAGAGAGCTTTGATCTAGTGGACCGTTACCGACTGGATGAGCCGAGCGTTCCACAGTGGACGTGGAGTAACAACGACGGCTCACACAGATCGTATTTAGATAGGATATTTATTAAGAAAAGAGATAAGGATACGTTTAGTTGTCCACAGTTTCACATTGTACCTTACACGGATCACAAATTTGTGACGTGTAGGATGCAATTAGACAAGTGTCATAGACAGGGACCCGGGTACTGGAAGCTGAACAAGGCTATTTTGAATTGTGAAGACTTCCGTACCCGGATTAAGATGTTAGTACAGAGGGCATATGGTGGCACTCCCTCAAAAGAGCCATTCGTTCAGAGTCCATTAGATTTAGCAATCAGCTAAGGTTAGATAGGTCTAGGATAGAGGACGATTTAGTTAAGAATCTAAACGAGGCAATGGAAGCTGGCTCTGCATCCGGAGTGATGGCGGCAAGGACGGTATTGTACCGTCACCTTAACTCCAAACACGAAGGTTGCAGAGTCAGAGCTAAGCTACGCGCTGGGAAACGAGAAGGTATTAACGTTGTCGAGTGGAGAGTCAGAGAGGTAACAAAGCCTCAATCAAGTCTTTAACTGACGAACAGGGACAAAAGATCTATGGACAGGAGGAGATGCAAAAGTTTCTTCACCAGCATTTCGCCCGCGTGTTCGGGGGTGGTGTGGCGCCGGAGCGGGGGAGGACCTTAAAGGACTTCCTGGCCGGCGGACCGCGGCTCTCGGGGCGTGAGGTGGAGTGCTGTGAAGAAACGATCACTCCCGCGGAGATAGAGGGGATACTGGCCGGATGCGCCGGGGAGAAGTCGCCGGGGTTGGATGGTCTGCCCTACGAGTTTTACCAAAGTATGCCGGACTTGTTCGGGAGAATATTGGCAGGCGTCTACACGAACTGGCAGCAGAATGGGAGAATTCCCAGTTCTGTAAGCCGGGGAGTGGTGACGCTAATCCAGAAAGACCCGAGCAAGGGGGATAACATTAGTAACTACAGGCCCATAACTCTACTTAATGTAGAGTTAAAGATTTTGGCCAAGGTGTTGGCAAAAAGGTTGACGGTTGTCGTGGAGAAACTTGTAGGGAGAGCACAGACATGTGCAATTCCAGGCGGGTCGATCCAGGACAATCTTCACCTTATACGCTACACCTTAGATAGGGTGGGTAAATTAACCGGCAAGGGCGGGGTAATGGTCCATTTAGACCAAAGTAAAGCGTTCGATAGGGTAGACCATGAGTACCTGGCGACGGTCCTCGAAGCGGCTGGACTGGGCCTGAATTTCGCGGGTGGATCTCCGCTATGTATAGCGGCATCAAGTCCACCGTCCAGATAAACGGTTACCTAACGGAACCGTTTTCGATCGAATGTTCAGTTCGTCAAGGGTGCCCCTTGTCACCACTTTTGTACGTGTTGGCTCTTGAGCCATTGCTGCGAAAGTTGGAGAGGCTGGGAAGTAACTCGGATGAGATCGGAGGTGGGAGGACGGTTACTGCTTATGCGGATGACGTCACCCTCATCGTGTCCAATGAGGCCCAGCTACCTTGTGTGGAAGAGGCTATCAGAGGATACGAGGCGGTGGCAGGAGCAAAGGTTAACAAGGACAAGTCGGTTGGCTTGCGCCTCGGCACCTGGAGGAGCAGGTAGATATCGTCCAGTGTCGTGGGACACTGCACGGATGGCCCTGTTAAGTTGCTAGGAGTTTGGTTTGGGCCAGACTCCCAAACGGAGAGGAACTGGAGTGAGGTGACGAGCAAGGTGGAGGCCATAGTACGGACCTGGTCCGGAAGGTTTCTGTCCTTGAAAGGAAGGGTGGAGGTGGTACAGATGTTCATTGCATCTGTAATCACTTACCGCCTGACCGTTGTCCCTTGCCCCGATTCATGGCTTAGCAAGTTGGAGCGAATCCTTTTCCGCTTTTTGTGGAAGGGAGGAAAGCCACTTGTGAGGCGCTCCGTTTGCTGCCAGGAACCGTTAAAGGGTGGGTTAGGAATGCCTTGGTTGATGATGCGCAGACATGCGTTGAGGCTGAAGCATCTCTGGCACCACCTGGAGGGTGATAAGGTGTGGAGTCCGCTGGCAGGGGAATTTTTCCCGAGACCGGCCTCCTTAGTGAATTTTAAACCCGGTCGCATCAAAAGATGGAAACTGACTTTATGGCAAAAGGAGTGCAGACAGGCACTCACGCTGATCCACAAGGCGGGCAAGGCCGGCTGCGGAAATACCACCTCGGTATTTTATAGAAGGCTGGTAGAGGCAAAGAACGACGACGTCCTAGGAGGGGCTCTGGGGTTTGACGAAGACCAGCTTACCAACCTGTTTAAAAAGACTTTCAGGACGGGGTATTTGGATAATTTCCAAAGATTCCTGGCCTGGCAGTGCTATAGGAATGCTTTACCTGTTCGCGAGAAGTTATCGCGGCACGGAATTTCAGTGCCACCGACGTGTCCAAGGTGCGAGTTGGACGATGAAACCGTCCAGCACGCTTTTGTACACTGTCGGAAGTTGTCCGACTTGATAAGTTACGCAGAACATGTGTTATCGCATCTGGGACGCGTACAGCTGTCGGCTGAGTCTATGATTAAGATGATACCGCCAACTGGACTCTCGAAGGAAGGTGAGGCATGTTTTCACTGCACGGTTGCAGTAGTAAAAGAATGCATGTGGCGAACAAGAATGGAAGGAGTCGCGATAGGATCCTTTGTCTCGGGCCCCGGCTTGCTCACTTACTTCAGATATCATCTGAAGAGCAAAATGGGGCTGGAAAAGAGGATCTTACCACGGGGTGTGTATGAGAAAAGATGGAAGGAAGTGGAAAAAAAGGTGGGAGTCAGAAACCCAGCTTAACTATGGAGGGAGGAGAGGAAACAAAAGCTGCGGGGCCTTATAAATTGCCGGGGTTTAAAACTTCGGTAAGATCGAAAGTCTATGTAATGTTATAATATTCTATTGGTCATGTAAAGGACAATTTACAGACGAATTTTTATAATGAATAATCCAAATGTTATGAAAAATTTTTAATCGAACCTCTTAACTGTTTTTTGCATGTATGTCCTGTATTTGTCCTTCTATGTAACGATTGTATAATCATAATAAAGAAATATGGAGTTAGTTCCCCTTGACAACTCTTCCTAATTTTCTTTATTTCTTGCTCCTGTTTCTCAAGCACCTTGATTGTTTGATCAGTTCCACTTGACAACTGATATTTAAGAGAAAATCCAATCAAATATATACAAATGATTGGTAATTAACTGTCTAAAGAAGCATTTACGATTCTGTGGAGCTGAAAAATATGAAGTAACGTTCGTTGGAAAAAGGAAGAAATTCTCTTGAAGCTGTCTGTCCGCTCTGACTCGTTGACTCTCTCTTTATATCAATTACTATGTAACTAT